>NW_004524760.1:3942879-3944166 GCF_000260255.1 Octodon degus | reverse complement strand
ATTTATTATTATTATTATTAATATTATGATTTTGTATTTTAGGGAAGGGTCTACAGGGTGTTCAGGGTCTCATTACTAGATCGGACTTGTAGTGATTCTCCTGTTTACAGCCTCCAAAGAGCCAGGATTATAGGTGCATGTCACCATGCCCAGTCTCAATTGCCATCTCAGCACGCCCCGGGGGTGGGGCCAGCACAGCAGGCTGAGACTGAGATCAAATGCAGTAGACTAGTTAATCTTGCAAAAGAAATCTCATGGTAGCCAAATGTTGAAGCAGTAGCATGGCTGTTGTTGCGGGCTTTTAGAGATATGTTGAGAGTCAAGAGCAAAGAGCCTAGTAGGATGGTTTAAAATGTGAGATTGGCCAAAAAGGAAGCACTAGAAAGGTTGTGGACTGAAAAGACAGAGCTGAGATCTCCACTGCCCAAGAGGAACAAGAGAGTAGAAAAGATGTCCTGAGGGCATCACAGGAGGTGGCAGCTTCTTGTCCTTTGCAGCCTCAGAATCGCAAGGGTGAGGGACTTTGCTTTAAGGAGAAAGCCACAGAGTACCTTGTTCCAGAATGGGGGCAGCAGCCACACCAGGTTTCCGAATGGTGGTGGTATAGAGAATTTGTTCCTGGGAATCAGGGTCAGAATGCTCAGCGACCCAGGCACTCGACTCCAACAGCCAAGAGAGAGGAAAGCCTGGCTACTGCTCTAGCTGGCAGCAGAACTTGGCATCACCCACATGGCGTTAGTTTTAGGCTCATTTGGAATGCAGGAGTTCTGAGGCTAAGGCTTCCACCTAGATTCAGAAGGCCTGGGAAGCCAGGCAGTGTGTCCCTGAGAAGGCAGTATGTAAAGCTGTGAGTGAAAAGCCTATTGTGGGAAACCCCCAAAAGTTTAGAAAAGCCAAAAGCCTGTATTGTCTAAAAAACCCCTTAGGGCTGGCCAGATAGGTCAGCGGACTAAATCACCTGCTTAGCAGAGCGCAGCAGCTGAGGTTCAATCCTCCCCCCACCCACATGCTGTGCAGGCTGTGCCCCAGGGCACACTGAGATGGTGATTGAGACTGGACATGGTGGCACGCACCTGTAATCCCAGCTCTTGGAGGCTGAACACAGGTGGATCACTATGAGTCTCATCTATGTAGCGAGACCCTGTAGACCCTGTACTAAATACAAATAAATAAATAAATACAAAATAAAAATAAATCTATGGGGCCGGGGAGATGGCTCAGTGGAATAAGCACTTCCCTGGCAAGTGCAAGGGCCTGAGTTCAATCCCCAGTTCCAAAAAAAAAAAA
>NW_004524760.1:3935513-3941114 GCF_000260255.1 Octodon degus | reverse complement strand
CTCGCAGCGCCTGCCCGCCGCGCTTCGCCTCTTCGTGGCCCGCCGGGCTCAAGTCGGCATCGTACCAGCCGCTGAAGCGGTTCTCCAGGTTCCAGGCGCTCTCGCCGTGCCGGATGAGCTTATAGGGGGCCATGGCGACGCGAGCGAGAAGCCGAGCATCGAGGATGCAGCAGGCTGAGATTCCGGGGCGCTCCGCCCGCCCCCCCTGTGTATACCTTTTGTAATGGTAATATTTATCTTGTACCTTTGAATGTTAGAAGTGTCTAACTTTTTGTTTGTACAGGGGCTCACAGCTAAGAGTTTGCCTTAGATCTTGGAGACTTGGGACTTGGACTGTTCAGCAATGTTGAAACTGTTAGGACTTTGGCAACTCTTAGAGAGAGACTAAAATGCCTTTTGTATATAGGGTTGTGCATGAATCTTGGGGGTGGGGGTGCCAGGGGCAAAATGTCATGGTTCTAATGTAATACAGTGTTCAAGTTAAAAATGTTAATAAGCATGTCTATATATCTAAAAATTGGTTTAAAGAGATGTCTGGTTGCCAAGTTGACAAGGGGTGGATTGTACTGGTTGATACATTGTGACAACCTGAGAAATTTAGAAGTCTAAGTGACTGAGCAGAGAGCCAGGGTTCTTAGTTTGTAAACATCCTCCTCCTGTACAAGAGGAGGGCATGGACCTTGTGTGAGTTCTACACCCCCAGCCCAGGGTAGCCTGCTTATAATATACAGGGGGAGAATGTCTGGCCAGAGGCTGCAGCTGCTGCCCTTTTTGCTCTTCTCTTTGCCATGTGCCACTGTGCCTGGGAGCCAGCCGAGTATAGACCGAAACCTCCTCAAACTGTGAGCTAAATAAATCTTTCCTTAATTTTGGGTGTCGTTAATTTGTCCCAGCAAAGAGTAAAAAGTAACTGTGACAGACGGTTCTCAGGAAATATATGTTGAGTGACCAAAGAGTTTCAGGACAGTAAGTTTCCTGACTTATAAACATTGGAGTTGTGAACTTTCACAGGTAAACTATATAAGATTCACATGTATACTGTGTAAGACTCACTTTGTTGGATTATGAAAGAATACCAATGTTCTTCCGGAAAGGAACTCATCCCTAAATTGGGAACTTACAGTATTTTATTCGATCATTTCCTCTAAATCAGCGGAGATTAATCCCTATGCTTTCTGCTCCCCCAAATGGAAAGCAGGTATCTGAACAAAAAGTGTACTATCCACAAAGATGCTATTTATAATAGCTAAAAGGTTGAAACAATCCAATGTATCTTAACTGATGAATGAATAAGATGTGGTTCAGCAGATTATTATTTGGTCTTCCGAAGGAATGAAGTACTGACATGCGCTACAACACAGATGGACCACTGTGATACGTGAGAGAAGCCAGAGGCAAAAGGCTGTTTGTGATCTGATTCCATTCATATGAATGTTTGCAACAGGCAGTTCCATAGGAGACAACAGCTTAGTGAGTGTGAAGTTAGGTAGGGTAGGGGATATTGGAAGGAACTCAACAGGTAAGGGGTTTCCTTTTGGAATAATGAAAATGTTCTGGATATAGGGGTAATAACTACACAAAATCACGAATTTAGGGTTAGGATCAGACTGAGATTTGAGTCCTGACTTTGCCACTTGTTAACTTTCTGCACATGGGTATGGTCCTTATTGCTCCTTATTGCTGTTCCTCACTCTGTAAAATGGAGACAGTATGGTCCCTACCTCTGAGGGTTATCCTGAAGGCTGAATAAGGTAACACATAGGAAGTGTTTGCTACAGTACCCACCCTAGTGTAAGTCCTCAACCAAAACCATTGTGATTTTCAGTGTTCTTAGAATCATCACGCACACTTTTGAGAAACAACCTTTAAGCTTGGGTTGCTTTTTGGCAGCCTTCTGCTGCCTATCACCAAACTGCAACATCATGAAAACATTTACCCTTGAAGGAAGACCCTTTTCCCACCGGACCTCTGGAGTCAGCACCTTCCTGTTTTCTTCCCAGCATAGTCAACCATGGTCAGTTCTGAAGGCATCTCTGTGAGCATAGTAGCTTATTTCCAAATCGCAGATGCCCCAAACAGTCGTAAGTGAACCAATTCTGGTTCCTTCTGCACAGAACGATGGAAGCAGGAGGGAGTAGTCTCTACCTGGAATTACCTGGCTGTAGGTTTTTCTTTTTCCTTTCTGATACAGGGTCTCCCTACACAGTTCAGTCTCATGTTGATCCTCCTGTCTCAGCCTTACAGAACTGTCTCAGCCTCCATAGTGCTGGAATTACAGAACTGCACCATGATGCCCGGTTCTGGCACAGCACGCAATTCCAGGGATCACAATCAGAATCTTGTGCTTGGGGCCAGGGAGATGGCTCAGTGGAATAAGTGCTTCTCTGGCAAGCGCAAGGGCCTGAGTTCAATCCCTGGTTCCACCAAAAAAAAAAAAAAAGAATCTTGTGTTTGCCAGGCAGGCGCTTATGCCACCAAGCTATCTCCCCAGTCCTGGTCATAGGTTACTGAAGGAGCTGTTGACCCTGCAGGCCTTACAATAGCATTTGAAGCGGCGTGTTCTTGCTGGCCATTTTCCTGCTGAGAGATTTGCAGCCTGAAATACATTCCTGACAGTTTTACCACATTAGCATGAGTTATTTGAAACACTGTGTTTAATGTGGTCAGCTGAATGGACTGATCAAATAATCCAAGATGTGAAAACATCATTTAGTGATAATAATACCAAATAGAAACATACACATGCAGTAGTAACAGAAAAATAAAGTACCCCATAAAGGCAATGAAGTGTGGGTGCCAAATAAAACCATTATCATATCGAAGGGCCAGTGATTGCTTACTCCCGTCAATGGAAAAGCAGCAGAGTTTAACTGCATACAAAATGTAATTACTTTGAGTTAGTAGAGGCGTGCCACGCGCAATAATATAAAATATGCTGTAATCTTGCAGATTGATTTGAAATTCACAGAACAAATCAACAAAGTTTAACAACATGCAGCTTTATTACTTCCAGTTGCATGCAGAGAGAAACACCTTGTTAAAGGCCAAGCAGCAGGTGCCAGGCCTCTTCTTCAGTGCCATGCATTCAGTAAACATTTGCTGTTTGTTGCCTTGTTTGTTTTTGGTCTTTTTTTAAATTTTACTGTTTTTTGTTTTTTTCTTTTTGGTTGCATTGCTTTTTAGGGAGGTTTATTTTTTTGTTTTTGGTGCCAAGGACCAAACCCAGGGCTTCCAGCTTGCTAGGCAAGCATTCTACCGCAGAGCCAAATCCCCGGCCCCAATATTTGCTGTTGGGATGAATGCATATCTCATTTCCATAAATGCATTTGTGACAAATAATTCTGCATGTGTTAAAAATAAAGTAAAAAATACAGCAGATTAATAGACGAGAGGCTGAGAAATATGATCAAATGCACTTGTTAATAAGCATAGCAGGGGCTGGGGAGATGGCTCAGTGGAATAAGTGCTTCCCTGGCAAGCGCAAGGGCCTGAGTTCAATCCCCAGTTCCGCCAAAAATAAATAAAAATAAAAAAATAATAATAAGCATAGCAGTGTCCTATGTGGTGCTTAGCAAGTGCCAGGCATTGCTCCATGTACTTGTCGTCTGCTCATTTAATCCTTCTGCCAGCCTGATAACGTGGACGATTTTCCTGTCCCATGTTCCCCTGGCCAGAGTGTTGCTGTGAGCAGGACAGCCAGGCTCACGGCTATGGGCAACCTGCCTTGCCCTGTGCTCTCCTGGTGTACATTACTGCACTGAGCTCAAATCACAGGTTTGAGTAGGACAGAGACTCTTTCCTTTAAACACTGGTGCAAGCAAGAGACAAACATTATTACATAAGGTGCTGATTCTCAGAAGGGTCCTAAAGTGTATGGATTAATTATTACCTCAAAATTCTGTCCTGGAGTATTTACTGAGGTCTTGTGGTGGGAAGTGGGCTGTGGGGTCCTCAGATCCTTCAGAGCATGGCATGTACTGTGTCCATGCTAAGCCTGAACTGCGACGTTGGAATAGGACTGCTCTTCTGCTTATTGCTTATAGTTCAAAATAAGCAAATACCTCTGTTCTCTTAAGGATGAGCGGTGGACCACAGCTTCTGTTTCCCCTGAGAACTTGTTAGAAATGCACATGTCAGACCTGCCCCAGAACCACTGACTCAGAACCTATACATTACAACATCCCTAGGTGATGCCTATGAATGGTAAGATTTGAGAGGCTTCAAGTGAAAATGAATACTGAGCATGGGTGATTGGATCTGCCTAAGGATGGGATTTAAGAACCTAGTCTCATCTTCTAGCTTTACTTGCTTTCTTTATGTCCTTAAATTGGTTAGACTTTAGCCCCCATTTCTTTGTATGTAAAATGGTGATAACTCACCACCTTTGAGGATAGTTGTAAAGATTGACAGGCATAATACAGGTGCTGTGTATACTCTACAACAGTAACACAGGGCAAACAAACCCAGGGCAAGTACCAAGCATTTACTTCTTTTTTATTTATATGTGTGTGTGTGTGGCTATCTCAGCCCACCAGGGGGCGGGGCTGGCTGGCATGTGGTGCTGGGGGATTGAACCGCGGTCGCTGTGCTTTGCTAAGCTTGTTCTAAATAGGTGCTTTAGACCACTGAGCCATCTCACCAGCCCCCCAAGCATTTACTTCTAAGAAATACTCCACATGACAGGTACAGTCAGTCTTCACTGAAAGGGTGGTCTGGCCTGTGGCTCTAGCTATTGATGTGTGTCCTCAGGGTCCCTGAATTATCTGGCCTTACAAATGTAGTATCTTTGTTTGCCAGCAAGGCTTTGCCACTAGCCCGCCTTATTATGTGGCTTATGGTGGGGGCTCTGGCCACCAGTTCAGTAAAAGGGGTGTGTGTCTTGGGGACCTGCCAAACCAGTTCTAACCTCCAGAGGGACTGAAGGCCAAAAGTCAGCCATACAATCTGACCAAGCCCCAGTAAAAATTGTGGGCACTGGAGGCTCGGGGAAGCTTTCCGGCTTGGCAGTGCTGTGTGTGAATCACCACATTCTGCTATTAGGAGGGTAACGGTCAAGAGCTTCACGTTTGGATCCAGTCCAGATTCTGTTCTATGCCTCTCTTCCTTCGGCTTGTCCGGGAGGAAAAGCGAGAGGGTGACAGACATTGAGAGAACGAGGAAGAAGGAGAGAAAATTACATCCACGGATTATAGTACCTACAGCCAAGCTGCAGCCCAGCAGGACTACAGTGCTTACATAGCCCAGCCAACTCAAGGATATGCACAGACCACCCAGACATATGGGCAACAAAGCTTGGAGCCTATGGACAGCCTACTGATGTCAGCTATACCCAAGCTCAGACCACTGCCACCTATGGGCAGACTGCATATGCAACTTCTTATGGACAGCCTCCCGCTGGTTATACTTATCCAGCTGCCCCCCAGGCATATAGCCAACCTGTCCAGGGGTATGGCACTGGTGCTTATGATACCCCCACTGCTACAGTCACCACCACCAGGCTTCTTTCGCAGCTCAGTCTGCATATGGCACTCAGCCTGCTTACCCAGCATATGGGCAGCAGCCAGCAGGTACTGCATCTGCAAGACCACAAGATGGTAACCA
>NW_004524760.1:3931468-3935413 GCF_000260255.1 Octodon degus | reverse complement strand
GTCTGCTCATTTAATCCTTCTGCCAGCCTGATAACGTGGACGATTTTCCTGTCCCATGTTCCCCTGGCCAGAGTGTTGCTGTGAGCAGGACAGCCAGGCTCACGGCTATGGGCAACCTGCCTTGCCCTGTGCTCTCCTGGTGTACATTACTGCACTGAGCTCAAATCACAGGTTTGAGTAGGACAGAGACTCTTTCCTTTAAACACTGGTGCAAGCAAGAGACAAACATTATTACATAAGGTGCTGATTCTCAGAAGGGTCCTAAAGTGTATGGATTAATTATTACCTCAAAATTCTGTCCTGGAGTATTTACTGAGGTCTTGTGGTGGGAAGTGGGCTGTGGGGTCCTCAGATCCTTCAGAGCATGGCATGTACTGTGTCCATGCTAAGCCTGAACTGCGACGTTGGAATAGGACTGCTCTTCTGCTTATTGCTTATAGTTCAAAATAAGCAAATACCTCTGTTCTCTTAAGGATGAGCGGTGGACCACAGCTTCTGTTTCCCCTGAGAACTTGTTAGAAATGCACATGTCAGACCTGCCCCAGAACCACTGACTCAGAACCTATACATTACAACATCCCTAGGTGATGCCTATGAATGGTAAGATTTGAGAGGCTTCAAGTGAAAATGAATACTGAGCATGGGTGATTGGATCTGCCTAAGGATGGGATTTAAGAACCTAGTCTCATCTTCTAGCTTTACTTGCTTTCTTTATGTCCTTAAATTGGTTAGACTTTAGCCCCCATTTCTTTGTATGTAAAATGGTGATAACTCACCACCTTTGAGGATAGTTGTAAAGATTGACAGGCATAATACAGGTGCTGTGTACACTCTACAACAGTAACACAGGGCAAACAAACCCAGGGCAAGTACCAAGCATTTACTTCTTTTTTATTTATATGTGTGTGTGTGTGGCTATCTCAGCCCACCAGGGGGCGGGGCTGGCTGGCATGTGGTGCTGGGGGATTGAACCGCGGTCGCTGTGCTTTGCTAAGCTTGTTCTAAATAGGTGCTTTAGACCACTGAGCCATCTCACCAGCCCCCCAAGCATTTACTTCTAAGAAATACTCCACATGACAGGTACAGTCAGTCTTCACTGAAAGGGTGGTCTGGCCTGTGGCTCTAGCTATTGATGTGTGTCCTCAGGGTCCCTGAATTATCTGGCCTTACAAATGTAGTATCTTTGTTTGCCAGCAAGGCTTTGCCACTAGCCCGCCTTATTATGTGGCTTATGGTGGGGGCTCTGGCCACCAGTTCAGTAAAAGGGGTGTGTGTCTTGGGGACCTGCCAAACCAGTTCTAACCTCCAGAGGGACTGAAGGCCAAAAGTCAGCCATACAATCTGACCAAGCCCCAGTAAAAATTGTGGGCACTGGAGGCTCGGGGAAGCTTTCCGGCTTGGCAGTGCTGTGTGTGAATCACCACATTCTGCTATTAGGAGGGTAACGGTCAAGAGCTTCACGTTTGGATCCAGTCCAGATTCTGTTCTATGCCTCTCTTCCTTCGGCTTGTCCGGGAGGAAAAGCGAGAGGGTGACAGACATTGAGAGAACGAGGAAGAAGGAGAGAAAATTACATCCACGGATTATAGTACCTACAGCCAAGCTGCAGCCCAGCAGGACTACAGTGCTTACATAGCCCAGCCAACTCAAGGATATGCACAGACCACCCAGACATATGGGCAACAAAGCTTGGAGCCTATGGACAGCCTACTGATGTCAGCTATACCCAAGCTCAGACCACTGCCACCTATGGGCAGACTGCATATGCAACTTCTTATGGACAGCCTCCCGCTGGTTATACTTATCCAGCTGCCCCCCAGGCATATAGCCAACCTGTCCAGGGGTATGGCACTGGTGCTTATGATACCCCCACTGCTACAGTCACCACCACCAGGCTTCTTTCGCAGCTCAGTCTGCATATGGCACTCAGCCTGCTTACCCAGCATATGGGCAGCAGCCAGCAGGTACTGCATCTGCAAGACCACAAGATGGTAACCAGCCTACTGAGACTAATTAACCTTTGGCTTGTCCTAACTTGTGTTCTTGGGCTGGGTAGATAGCTAAGCAGTCTAAGCACCTGCCTGGCAAGCGCAAGGACTTGGATTCAATTCCTGGTACTGCGCACCATGCTGGACACTAAAACTGGGCATGGTGTTGCGTGCCTGTTCTCCCAGGATTGGGGAGGCTGAGATAGGAGGATCACTATGAGTCTGAGCTGTATAGCAAGACCCTGTACCAAATAAATGATAAAAAAATCTAATTTGTGTTCTTTTGCTACAATAAAACTATAATAAAAATATGACAGTTTCCTGAGATCTATGAATCATTCTAGTAAATTATCACACCTGAGGGTGGTCATAGGAACATTTGTAGCTAGCTGGTCTTAAGAAAGGGCATTTCGGTGGGGGGGGGCACTCCACACCCCTAATCCCTGAATTGTGGCTGGTGTCTGAAATGGGGCCAGTCTTGTACTGAGTTTGCGCTTTGCTGAATTCACTGCAGTTGGAATCTGAAGTCCTGGGCAGACAGGGAATCCGGGGACTCTGCCCTTAACCTTGAGCTTGGCTAGGTAGAGCCTGCACTTTATTGGCCACACCCTAGCTTTCCTGTCTTGTTTGTTTGTTTGTTTGTTTGTTTGTTTGTTTCTGCTACCTCTTCCATCCTCTCAGATACTTTGGATACTGTGTTCCACAAACAACCATGATTCCTTTATGTTCAGTAACCTCGAATGTATTATTTCCTCTGGTTATCTTGACCCCCCCTACCCCATTACTGGGGATGATTGTACCTCAGAAGTTTCCTTCACCTCAAGGTGGTTCTTTTTCCTGCCATAAATATTAATTCTTCCTTGATCTATCATTACATGATACTTTGTACCAGCATATTTTATGGTCTTTCCATTTGATTACCTAACAGCAAACACTAATAATGCTAATACAGGATAGAAAATGTTAGAGCTGTCTGCAAAGATGTCTCCCAATATTCAAGTACACATGCTCCTTGGCTTCCAATGGCATTACAGCCCAATGAATCCATCATGAGCAGAACGCACTTAGTGCTCTTACCTATGAAAACATCATAATGTAACTTACTTTACATGTACTCAGTATACTTACAATGTCCTACAGTTGGGCAAATGGTCTAACACAAGCTTCTTATACAATAAAGTATTGAATATTATGTAACTTATTGAACACTGAAAGCAAAAAAAAAAAATAATCAAAAAAAATCATGGTTGTAGAACTATGCTTTTACAGCACCATAAAACAGGAAAAACATAAATTGAGCCATCACAAGTTGGGGACTGTCTGTGTTTGCGTAGTCCCTTCCCTCACTGAGAGGCTGGCTGTGAATTGTGTTAACCAAACAATGTAGCAGAAGCGATGTCGTGCCAGTTGTAGGACTGGGATTTCAGAGGAATGGCAGCTTCTGCATCATTTTCTTGGAACCCAGCTGCCATGTTGTGAGGAAGCCCAGGCAGCCATGTGAGAAGGCCACATGGACAAAAGAAGCTCTTGGACCTTGTGAGGAAGGAGAAAGCCACAGACGTTTCTGCGTACCTGCTAAATGTCCAGATGACAGCCTTGCCTGCCATCAGCAACTGCCTAAGACACAGCAAGGCTGGGAGAAGAATGGCACTGTTAAATTTAGTCACCCAGAGAAATGATTCTGTTTTAGAGTTTGCCGAATTATGGGCTTGGAGATAAGTATCCAATATCCCCAAGTACCCAGTACATTGGTGAGTTCTACTTCCATTGCCTAGACAGGAACTGGAGGGCAAGGATAAACATATGGAATAAGAAGCGTGGTGTCCACATCGCAAAAGGTAATTCAGCTCATCAAGCATCAGGCTAAAAAAAGATCTTTCTTCTGGTCTTTCCTGGCCAAACATATTTCAAGGCCCCCAAGATTTATTTATTTATTTATTTATTTTTAATATTTATT
>NW_004524760.1:3928166-3930188 GCF_000260255.1 Octodon degus | reverse complement strand
AAAGAAAATTATCTCCTGTCACAGGGCTTTTGCTATGTACCTGGAGACAAGATTTCCTCAGTATGGCTCACTCTAATTCTTTTAAGGCCCTGCTCAGATGTCTCCTTATCAGATAGACGTCTCCTGATTTCCTCCTTAAAACTCACACCACTTTTCCCACCAGACCTTCCTCCATAGAACTGTCTGCTGCACATAGTTTTTGCTATTCCCTTCCACTAGGAGGAGCCCCTGAGAACTTCTGTGTTCCTAGTGCAGTGGCTAATATGTTTACGTGAATGGGACAGAGATTGGGAAGGGGGAGTTGTGTCTAAGTGCCATTAAATTCACAGCTCACTAGAAATGACAAGTAGTACAGTGGACTCAGTTCTTTTTCTTAGCATCAAATATCAGTTCTGCCATGACAGTCTTTAAAAGTGGCTCAGTGTTCTAAATTCATTATATAATTGCCCTCTCAGGGTTGACTGAACACTAAAAAATGCAGACTAAATTGTTTTTCCCTACCTAAGATCTCTGCTATGGATGTTGTCATTTGTCAGACACTGTGAAGGGCCACGCCATCCAAATGTGTCCTGACAGTCCTTTGGTGAGCATTGTGCCTCAGCAGAATGGGCTAGATGCCAGTGTCAGCCTCCCTGTCGCAGCCATGTGGATTTAGTGAAGTCATTCATCTCTTTGAGACTTTTTCTTTATCTGTAAAATGCAGGTACCATGCCAAGTCTAAGGGCATTGGATACATAGAGATTTTTGTTTGTTTGCTTGTTTCTGGCCCAGGGTATCAAACCCAGGGATGCTGTGCCATGGAGTTACACCTCCAGCCTTCATTAAAATTTTATTTGGAGACACGGTGTTACTTTAAACTTGGGGACCCTCCTGCCTAAGCCTCTCATGTAGCTAGCGTTACAGGCGCGCACCACCACACCTAACTCACAGAAGTGCCTTAAATGCCTATGAAGCATCATAAAATTGCCAGGAGTTATGATTATGTCAAACTGATGATCAGTCGTAACTTAGGAGCAGCTGGTATAGCCAGACAACTCGATGAGGGTTCTGGGAGAAGTCTACCTCTCAGTTCCCAGAGAAACTTTCCAAGTAATTGGGAAGATGAGGGACAGAATGATGCTCACACATTGCTCATCGACTTAATGATACTGTATTTGTTGTAGTTTGGGTGTTTTTGGTTTTTTTTGTTTTGTTTTGTTTTGTTTTTTTGCAAGGGAAACAGTATAACACAGGACATATTTTATAATACTATTTTAAAATGAATCACCCAAAGAATTATATACAGCAAGTGCAGGACTTCAGATGCAAATGTCATCTTTTTCTTTTGAGGGGTGCTGGGGATCAGACACAGGGCTGCACATATTCTAGGCAAATGCTCTACCACTGAGCAATATCCTCAGCCCTACAAATGCAATTTGTAAAAGAATTTGCTGGTTCAAATTGTATCAAGCTAGTTCATAGCAAAGAGGACTGCTTGTGCCATGGAACCAGGTAGTGGACACCTACTGATTACAGACCACCCCTCTGTGTATTTGTGCCTGTTGGGCCATTTCCCTTTGGCTCCTATAATCTTTTGTCCTTATTGCCTCTTTAAAAATTCCATAATAAATCTGAATAAGGTAGCTCATGCTTGGAAACCCAGCACTTGGGAGACTGAGGAAGAAGGATTACCATGAGTTTTGAGGCTTTCCTGGGCCACATAGTGAGTTCAAAGCTAGCCAGAACTACATAGGGAGAGCTTGCCTCAAACATCCTCCCAAAAAATCTACCACAACAAAACCAAAAAATTTGTATAAGTGAATATTTTCACTGTAAAAACCCAAAAATCTAAAAATATACCAAGAAAAAGAAAATCTCCATTTCTCTTTTGTTGTGGTTTGGGGGTTTTTTGCAAGGGGAACAGTATAATACAGGACACATTTTATAATACTGTTTTAAAATGAATCACCCAAAGAATTATATACAGCAAGTGCAGGAAACCTATCAACACGCTAAACACTAAAGAATCCAGCTATAATAGCC
>NW_004524760.1:3926266-3927780 GCF_000260255.1 Octodon degus | reverse complement strand
GAAGCAACGCTCAAGGTAAGACCAGAGCTCTTCCAAAACTACCACAGCCATCCTCAGCAACAGTGAGGTCCCGAGTTCCACCAGCAATGAGGAAAGCTGAGCTCCTGTCAGGAAAGCCAATGTGACAAGCTTCTCCATGAGGCTGAGCAGTGCACCATCTTCCCCTCCGGAGCCAGGAAGTGATGCTGAAGATGAGGACCAGAGCTCTGCCAAAGTGCATCAGGGAAGCCAGCATGACAAGGTCCTCCAGCAGAACAGCCCAAGAGAACCAGCAGCTTCCAACAGCTCCAACAGCTTCTCAAAACAGCGTCCCTAACAGCGTTCTGGCAGCTTCTCCTGTTCTTTCTTTTAGGCTGCTGACAACAACCCTTAGCTGGGCCTCCTGCACCCAGCACCATGCTAGTTTAATTTGGCTGATTGTAATAAGTTGGCCACCAGTTAGAAATCCACTATATTTTATTATCATGCTATTTCTCTTAAAGCACACTTTTTTGGTTGGTGGGGTAAGGATGGAGTCAGGAGGCTCATGCATGTGAAGCACGCACTCTGACAGCTACCATCCAGCCCCACAACACTTTTGTAAAATGTTATGTTTATGACACATTCTAACTAACCCTCTTGGTGAATTAGTACATATACATAGAGCATGGTGTTCATCTTTACTTCCTCTCCCTCCCCACCCTTTCCAAGATCTTCATTTCTCCACAAAGTCTACACTTCTGTTTCCTACAATTTCTCTTTTATTTTGCTCCTTGAATTGTAATGGCAAGCAGAAACACCAAAATGACTCCCAGGACTTGGAGGCAGATTTATTTATGTTGATGGGTACTGGTTAGGATCATTCCCAGAATATCAAGCCTGATTTATGATGGTTTAATCTTCTATGAGATAACCAAGCAGGAAGTACAGGAGCAGAATGGCCTGTCAACTGGAGCTTGGTTTATATAGTGTGCATCTCAGTGGCCAGCCATTGCTAAGAGACAGGAGCAACCAGAACTGGAACAAGAATGATTACCAAGGGGCTGGGGAGATTTCTTAGTAGAATAAGCACTTACCTGGCAAGCACAAGGGACTGAGTTCAATCCCTAGTTCCACCAAAAGAAAAAAAAATTAACGCTTTCTTTTGAGGCCTGGGGAGATAGCTCAGTAGAATAAGTGCTTGCCTGGCAACTGCAGGGTTCTGAGCTCAACCCCCGGTACTGAAAAAAAAAAATTCTTTAAAAAAAAAAGATTACCTGCAGAACAAACTGAAGTATACTGGTGGGGACTAGGGGGTGGGGGGTATATTTTCTGTTACAGAATTATTGATTCTTTAGGTTTCTTATACAAGAGAAACCATGCAATATTTAGTGTTCTGTGGCTGATTTATTTCACTTAGCATTATGGTCTCAAGATCCATTCTTTTTTTTTTTTTTTTTTAGCCAGGGATTGAACTCAGGCCCTCATGCTTGCCAGGCAAGCGCTTATTCTACTGAGCTATCTCCTTGGCCCTGATCTATTCATTTTGTACAAAT
>NW_004524760.1:3923693-3925051 GCF_000260255.1 Octodon degus | reverse complement strand
CATTAAGAGAATGCAACTATATATCTATCCTAACCACTTTGAATACACAGATACAAAATGGACATTCATCTGTATCCCCTTTTTTTTTTGTTAAGTTCCATTATTTGAATATTATAGGTGTGTAAACTCAGCAAAATCATTTTTCTTTTTTTTTTTAAATCTTTTATCTATGTATTTATTTGGTACAGGGTCTCTCTATGCACCTCAGACTCATAGTGATCTTTCTGTCTCAGCCTCTCCAGTGCTGGGATTACAGGGTTGTGCATGCCCGGTTTTGGTGGCTGGCTCAGTGCAGGGCTAGCCCAGCATTCGTTACCAGGGGATTGAATCTGGGTCCTTGTGCTTACCAGGCAAGGGCTTAGACTGCAGAGCTATCTCCCTGGCCCTAAAACTGGGGGGGGGGGGTTGAGTGGAAAAACACTATAAGCAGTTCCTACAGAATTAAAAGCAAGATAAAAATGCTCATTATTTAGCATTATATTAGTAGTGTTAGTTAATACTATTAAATGAGAGAAATCACTAATGATAAAGTTAATCAAGACAATAAAAGAATTTAGAATGTAGCAGAATATAAAAGAAACATACAAGGGCTGGCCAAATAGCTCAGTGGGTTAAATCACCTGCAAGCAGGCACAGGGACTGGGGGTTCGATCCCTGGGCCTGCTATACAGGCTCCACCCCCGGGGCACAGGCAATTGAGACTGGGCGTGGTGGTGCATACCTGTATTCCCAGCTCTTGGAAGGATATAAACAGGTAGATTACAATGAGTCCAATCTAGTAGTGAGACCCTGACCCTGAATACCCTGTAGACCCTTCCCTAACATACAAAAGAAAAGAAAAAAAGAAACATACAAAAAAAATCCTTACCCTTTGTATACACAAATAATAGAAGATATAAAGACAATATCATTTTCAATTATGGTAGAAAAGATTATTTAACACACATTAAGTGTAAGTTCACCTTAGTTCATAAATTTAATGATTACAACAAAAAAATCAACAAGCCATTTTATAGAGTTAAGTAAGTTTTTACTAAAGTCCACGTAGAAAAGCAAAGTTTCAAGAATAACCAAGAAGATGTTGAAAAAGAAAAACTATCAGGTAGATGGCTCTACTAAGTTCTTATTCTTCATGCATATAAGCCACCAACAGTTAAATCATGTAAGTTGCTCTCATTAAAATAATTCAGTACTGGAGTGAATGAGATGAACGGGCCGGTGGGATCCTGAACAGACCCAGAGCGCAGACCCGGCGAGTGAGTGAGACGACCGGGGCCCACGGATCCTCATTCAACCCAGGCTGCAGGCCCAGCAGGGAACCCTTCAGCAGAACTCCCTGCAAAGAGGCTAGAGGCAAG
>NW_004524760.1:3920474-3921858 GCF_000260255.1 Octodon degus | reverse complement strand
TTTCTTTAAAATAAAAATAACTGATGTCAAAAAAAAAATTCAGTACTGATGATCCAAGTGGGAACCTAGTATACAACTAAAGTCGCATCTCAGATCACAAGAGTAAATATGTTTGTTTGAGACAGAGTCTTGCTATGGAGCTCAGGCTAACCTTAAATTCATTATTTAACCTAAGCTGCCCTCAAATTCATGGTGATTCCTCTGCCTCAAGGGTTGGGATTAAAGGTGTATACCACTACACTGAGATTTAAAGAGAAAATTTTTAATAAATTTGTATGTGGGGAATCAGGCAGCTCACGGTGTGCAGGTGAGGTGCAGAATGGTGAAGGTACTGCCGTAGGACTGGTTGCCATGGGACTGAGCAATTTCATAACTGGCTATAACTAAAGAGAAGTAACTACATGTATCCACATCAAACCTCATGCACAAAAGCTCCTAGCACCAGTCCTCATAACAGCCAGGAAGTGGAAGCAGGTAAAATGTCCATCACCTGATGAATGGATAAACCAACTATGGTAAGTCCCTATAATGGAGTATTAGTCACGCATACAAAGAATGAAAGAATGATTTATTCTATGACACAGATAAACCTGGAACACATTCTAAGTGAAAGAAGATGGTCACAAACTTAAGTTGAGAAGTGACCAAACAAAATCAGTGATACATTGTTCTCAAATGCCAGAATCATGAAAAATACGGAAACACTGAAAACTTAGTGGCGGGAACTAAGGACAAATAACTAAATGCTATGTGAGATCTTGTATAGAATTTGAAGATAGCAAGAAAAACTAAGTGAAAAACTTGGTGAGTTTAGAATGAGCACTGTTTCCTTAATAGTACTGTGTATATGTTACCTTCTTGACTTGATTGTGGATAGCCACAAGAGAGGGTAGTACTGCTAGGTGTGGTGGTGCATGCCTGCAGCCCCAGCAAACTCTGGGAAGCAGAGGCAGGAGGATTGCAAGCTCAAGCCCAGTTTGGGTCACTTAAGTAAGTGACCTATCTCAAAATAAGTGACTGAGTAAGACCCTATCTCAAAATAAAACATAAAAAGGACTGGGAATATAGCCCTGGATTCAATCTCTAGCACTGATTAAGAAAAATAAAAATAAAAGATGGTAATATTAGAGGAAGTTGAGTGTAGAGTAATATAGAACTGTGTTACTTTTGCAACTTTTCTAAAAATCTCAAGTCATCTCAGAATTAAAAAAATTTTAAGAATATCAACAATAATTATACTGAGGCCAGCGCGATAGCTCAGTGGTCTAAAGCACCTGCTTTGGGGCAGGGGAGAGAGCTCAGTAGAACAAGTGCTTGCCTGGCAAGTGCAAGGGCCTGAGTTCAATCCCCAGTTCTGCAAATAAAATAAAATAAAATAAAATAA
>NW_004524760.1:3912126-3920374 GCF_000260255.1 Octodon degus | reverse complement strand
AAATAAAATAAAATAAAATAAAATAAAAATAAATAAAGCACCAGCTTAGGCAAGCTTAGGAAGACACAGGGGACCACAGTTCAATCCCCAACACCACATGCTGTGCCAGCCCCACCCTCAGGGTGGACTGAGCCAGCCAAAAATAATAAGAATAAAAAACAAGTAAATAAAACAATGATTATACTACCAAGCGGGCTGGTGAGATGGCTCAGTGGACTAAGGCACCTACTTAGAACAAACTAAGCTAAACAAAGCACAGGGACCGCGGTTCAATCCCCCAGCACCACATGCCAGCCAGCCCTGCCCCCTGGTGGGCTGAGCTGGCCACACACACAAAATAAATAAATAAATAAATAAATAGATATTAAAAAAAAATTATACTACCAAGCAACTTCTCCAAAGTTAGTCTGGCACACAGAGGGAGCGGAAAAAGAAATTAAATTTAAAACTTGTCTGTCTTCATTCCGATTAATTAAATGTCAATAGTCATCATGAAATGTCACAAAAGAAAGTTTTCAAAGATTCGAAATGCTCTCGCTAGGCCAGATGTGGTTGCACATGACTGTAATCCCAGCACTGAGGAAACTGAAGCAGGAAGATCTCCCTGAATTTGAGGTCAGCCTGGTCTACAAAGTGAGTTCAAGGCCAGCCAGAACTGCATTGTCAGAGGCTGTCTCAAAAATACAAAGGGAAAAGTGTTCTATGTAGGGCACAAGCCTTCAGCTAGGGCACGCAGGATGTACCCACAGGTGCCAGGTCGTAGTGAGGGAAACTGTCCAAGAGTCAGTTCAGTGGCCTCTTACAAGATTTCAGTGTTCTTTGAAAGTATGACTAATCAGCTGCCCTAATTTGAATACTTCATTTAAACACATTTTTTTACATTTTATTTTTTGCCGTAATTTTATTGATAAACAAAGAGCAATGAGACAGCTTCAAATCAAATTGGTAGGATAGTTTCAAGAATTAACACACTGCATACATTCTCCTTAGTGGTTAATTGCTGTACAAGATGCGGACTCGACATCCTATTTACAAACACAATTAGAACAAATTATTCTATTCATTAACAGAATGTAACTATATATCTATTCTAACCACCCTGAATACACATATACAAAATGGACATTCATCGGTATACCCTTTTTTTTGTTAAATTCCGTTATTTGAATATTATAGGTGTGTAAACTCAGCAAAATATTCTGAGTCCTTTTTTATTTTATACTATTTTATTTTTTTAAATACATTTTAAGCTGGGGAGATAGCTCAGTAGAATAAGCACTTTCCTGGCAAGCAAAAGGTCCTGAGTTCAATCCTTGCTACTGCCAAAAAAAGAAAAAAAAAAGACATTTTGGGCTGGTGAGATGGCTCAGTGGTCTAAAGCACCTACTTAGAACAAGTTTAGCAAAGCACAGGGACCACGGTTCAATCCCCCAGCACCACATGCCAGCCAGCCCCGCCCCCTGGTGGGCTGAGCTGGCCACACAAATAAATAAATAAATAAAAAATTAAATAAATAAATAAATAAATACATTTTAGATTTGACTCTACAAGTCAAATTGGTGTGGTTTAACGTGTATGGCCAAGTATTTTAAATTTGATTTCATGTCCAGATGATAACTGATCACTGTGGGTTGGTTAGAAGACAATGAAGGTGATGTTTTTATGGAGCCAAAGAGAATTCACATGAACGACTTATGGTGGGACCGTTTGGAAACTGCGTGGAAGGCACGAGTGTGGGATCTCCAGGTGCGCGACAATGGTGGGTGTTGGCGAACGCTGAAAGATAGGTTAGCTCCCCAGTCACTCCCGCAGCACCAAGAGCAATTCCCCAGGTCAGTAATCACAGCAAAATGCACCAGTAGAAATAACTGAATAACTTTCTTGTATGAATTTTGCTATTTTACATTGACATGTGACATGCATTGTAAGCACGAATTATCACACTTCCAGGCAAGTGTCTGCTCTGCCTTGCAGCCAGTGCTGCTGCTCCCAGGCGCGCTCGTGTGACAGTTCCTATCCCTGTGTTACTAGGAACATGGCAGTATCAAGTCAAAGGAGGTTTGGCATGTTATGCCTAATGTCACTGTGCTACTTACATTGATTTGTACATGGTTACTCAAATTACACTGTCTTCCCTGAAGGGTTTTGCCATGCTCCAATGAGGATATGGCTATCTTTTATTTGATTTATGTAGCCCCCAAATTTAAAAGTCCATTGTTTTGCTATGACACCGTCATCCTTGTTATAGTTTAGATCTTAAAGTCTCCCAGAGGGTCAAGCATTAAAGTCCCTGGGTGGCATTGGGGAAAGGTGGCAAGGCCTTTGGGAAGTGGGCTTGCTAGGAGGCCCATCTGTCCTTGAAGGTGTGTCCCTTAAAGGGCACTCCAATCTCTTCCTCTGTCTTACTTGTTGGCCATGAGGTACGCTGTTCTGCTCTGCTACATGCTCCTGCCATGAAGTGCTGCCTCACCATAGGGCCAGCCAGTCATGGACCAGAACTTCCAGAACCAGGATCCCACTGGGTGGGGTAGCACTCCTATGATCCCAGCACTCAGGAGGCCGAGACAGGAGGATCACCTTGAGTTTGAGGCCAGCCTGAGCTATATAGTGATTTCAAGGATATTCTGAACTACATAATGAGACCCCAGATCAAAAAACAAACTAATAAGCAACAAGGAGCCAAAATAAGTATCTCCTTGTTCTAACGTGGTTATCTCAAACAACACACTCCCGTTGTGACAAGATGTTTTACAAGACTGAGTTCCCCATAAGGGACTATGTAGGTGCAAATTGGAAGCTGTGCACCATAACATATTTCTTTCAGCATCTTTTCCACATGTGGCACCAGAGTTGGCAGCCTGGGTATCCCAGGAGAGCATGCACATACCCAGGCTGTGATCGCATACACCAACAGCTGGATGCTTTCTTTTCCCCACAGCTACACCCTCAGTGGTGTAATTGCAGTGTCTGCCCACACCATGTCAGGGTTTAATTCTTCAGCCTGGGCTCCATTATGTATCTTGCTTTTTTATTATTGGTATGCATTTGCAGTGCAAAATTCAGCATCGGGTGTCGGTGCACGTATATAACATAGCTCAGTTCTTTTTCTTCCCCTGTCCATGTGTCATGCTTTGGCTAGTGGATGTCTGCAGAAAAAAGCAGCAAGCTGCTTCGATACCTCATCAAGCCTGCTCACTCCTGTGCTTCTACAACCCCCAAGAGATAGCTGAGCTAGCTGCCTAGTCCAAAGAGGATGAAGAATGCATGAACCTGAACTTCCCCAGCAAAGGCAAGCTTCCAGTCAGCTTGCAGATGCATGAGAAATGTTTATTGTTGAATGTCTTTGAAGTTTTGAGGCTATTTGTTATGCCTTTGTAGCTGACTGATACACGCACCAATTAGTTCCAAAGATATAGAAAGACTTACAGCAGATATTGGCAGGGCACTAAAGCTTCATGGTACTTACTGGCAACAGGTGGACATAAAAATGGCATGATGAGGACAATTAGTCCAGGAGAGTCAAATTCTTATAATTGGTGTGTTAGTCAGTTTTCTGTTCCTGCAACAAATACCCAAGATAATCAGCCTAAGAAGAGAAAAGGTGTCTTTGGGCTTATAGTTCTAGACATTGCAGTACAATAACCAGTTGGTCCTATTGCTTTGAACTTGTGGCAAGAGCATGTGGTGGAGGGGGCTGCTTACTTCATGGTGGCTGGAAAGCAGAGAGGAAGAGGAAGGAGCCAGGGTCCCAGTGTCCCCTTCAAGGTCACAGCCCGGAGGACCTAACTTCTCACAAGGCACCTCCTAAAGTTTTTATCATCTCTTGATAGTGCCGTGGGCAGGGGACAAACCTTCAACATGTGGGGTCTGTGGGACATTTAAGATGTGAACTATAGCAATCAGCTCTCTGGGAGAATGAGAACTATAATACCTAAATCATGTCTAGAACTTTGTAGCTCTACAGCAAAGGAGGAATCTCCAGAAGAAAGCATGTCTATGAGCCAAGCAAGACACACGAGAAAAAATACACACCTGGAGGTATTACGCTGAAATTAATAATTCCAAGGGCACAGAAGAAATCTTAACAGCTCTGGGGAATGGAGGAGTGGGAAGTGTCTCTCAGTTTCCTTTCACTCGTTGCTGGGGCAAAATACCCAACCCCCAAAATTAAGAGAGGAAGGGTTTATTTAGCTCACGGTTAGTGGAGGTTTCAGTTCATTCTTGACTGGCTCCAGGACAGAAGGCAGCAGTTCAAGGCGGCAGAAAACAACGGAGAGCAGAGAAGGAGCAGCAGCTGCGCTTCTATCAATCCTCTCTCTCTCTCTTCTAGGCTGACTGTGAAGCCCCAAGACTGCCAAGAAGACCAGAGCGCCCCCGAGATAGTGGCGGCTGCTGCGAAGATTCGAGCTCCTCTGAAGTGGTGAGGCTGTGTTGATCAAACTGCTCCAAGGAAGTGGTGCTGCAAAGCTCAGAATTCCTCCAAGGAAGCGAGTGCTCAGAAGCCTTCCTCAACCCCTTTATATACCCTTCTTGTGCTGAGCTGCTCTAGGGGTGGAGGGGGTGGCTCTAGCCTCAGCGATTTTAACATTATAAAAGATGACTTCTGTCTCATTTCAAATCCAAAATAGATATTCCTGATTGGCAGGTGGACTCCAGCAGTGATTTAGGATTGAGACATCTTCCAGGTTAGGGTTCTCCTTTCAACATTTTCCAAGGATACAAGTTTATTGGTATTTGTTGGAAGGAGAAAGAGTAAGAAAGGGAGTGGGAAGGTTCGTGGGCCAGTTCTGGATAAGGTGATGAGCTGGCTGGGTGAACACTGAGAATTGTCTGCTACAGCTTTCCATTTGGATTTTAAAAGAGAGGAGCTAGGGGGCTAGAGGTGTAGCTTAGAGAAGGGTGCTTGCCTACTGTGCATGAGGTCCTGAGTTCAATTTCTAGCACTGCAAAAGTAAATAAGTAAAAGCTAGACTTGTGCTTCACATCACACCCACAAAAACAAATTTTAGATTAATGAAATCAGCTATAAGGTACTAGATCAAAATATTTTTCAGAAAAACAAAAACAACCACCAGAAAAAAACAAAACAATGGGGCTGGTGAGATGACTCAGTGGTCTAAAGCACCTACTTAGAACAAGCTTAGCAAAGTACAGGGACCGCGGTTCAATCCCCCAGCCCCACATGCCAGCCAGCCCCGCCCCCTGGTGGGCTGAGCTGGCCACACACACACACACACACACACACACACACACACGTAAATAAATAAAATTAAAAAATAAAAAAAGAAACAGAAAACCAAAACATTTTTATAATCTTGGAAAAGCCCTAAAAGTCATAGAATCCAGAAATTAAAAAACAAACCTTTGACATTTTAATTATGTAAACATTCAAAATATCTGAGCATCAAAAGATCTTATAAATCATGTAAGGAAAATGACAGACTAAAAGAAAACATTTACAACATACATAATTGACCATGGGTAAATGTGGAGAAAATATAAATGTTCACATACAAATTACTGAGAAAAAGACAATGAAAAAATGCACCAAGGATTATAAACAGGAAATTTTCTGAAGAAGAAAAGTAAATAGGTAGCAAATTGTGAAGGCTTATACTTAGACGTACCCCAAAGCCTCTTGGGATTATGGGTGGGGCTTGGGGGACATTGCTGGACCATGGTGCTGTGGTCCTGGATTAGTCCACTGATTGGTTTAGCTTAGTTAATGGGACAACTGAAGGCAGAAACCCTACCCCAGGTGTAGATGATGCCAGCCAATAGGTTTGTAGCTTGGATGGATTATAAGAGGAAAGAAGGAAAACCAGGTCTGCCTCCTGCCTGACCTGCCATGAGTGAGCTCAAAGCCAGTGTGAACTACAGAGTGAGGCCAGTCTCCAAAAAACAACAACAACAAAAGAAAACAAACAAAAACTAAACCCTATCAGAATTCCTCTGCTTGGGAAATTTGACTGTTTTCTTCCACTTATTAATGTAGTCACTTATTTACATAGTATGGACCTATGGGTATTCATTTTGTACTGTGAGTTATAATCCTGTGGCACTTCATTTTGTTGCTTGTATCATTACAGTTTGGCCATGAGGAGGAGCTCTTCCCATTGGCTCCCGTGTCCCTTTAAAGTACTTATAAAATGAGTTGTTAAAAATAGTCACACAAGGGGCCGGGGAGATGGCTCAGTGGAATAAGCGCTTCCCTGGCAAGCGCAAGGGCCTGAGTTCAATCCCTGGTTCCGCTTAAAAAAAAAAAAAAAATAGTCACACAAATATATTTTGCTTTTGTTTTAATTTCTGAGTACTTCCTTACCTTCTGGTACTCAGATCCTCCAGGCTGATGTGTGTTTCCTGCACCAGTCTTGGCAGCAGCCATTTCTCCAAATTCACTAGTTCCCGTTACTGAGGATGAATGTTAGAAACCCAAACCTGGGCATAGATGTGCCAGTGCTTTCAAAGTGATACAAAAAACCAGGATTAGGCAATAGTTTCCGAAATATGACACTGAAGCACAAGTAAGTTGGCTTCATCAAAATTCAAAACCTGTATTCATCAATAGACACAATCAAAAATTTCCAGAGTGAGGGGGATATTTACAAATGAGCTCTTTTACAATGCCTAATATTCAGAATATATACAACTCCCTAATAAAGAAAAAGAGCCATATTAAAACTAAGGAGGGCCGGTGAGATGGCTCAGTGGTCTAAAGCACCTACTTAGAACAAGTTTAGCAAAGCACAGGGACCACGGTTCAATCCCCCAGCACCACATGCCAGCCAGCCCTGCCCCCTAGTGGGCTGAGCTGGACACACACAAACACATAAATAAATAAAAATTAAAAAAAAATAAAACTAAGGAAATGAACATTTCATCAAAGATTTACAAATGGACAATAAGCATGAGGAAAGATGCTGATTGTCACTTACAGGAAAGATGTAAATAAAAACCATAATGAGTCAGACCAATGTACTCACTAGACTGACAATCAATTTTAAAGGAATATACGATGTACAGGGGTAAGGACACAAAGAAATAAGAAGTTTCATATATTGTCAGTTGGAATATAAAATACGGCAGCCACTGTGGAATGCAGTCTGGCAGCTCCTCAAAACATTAAACTGGGAGTTACTATCTGGCCTGGCACCACAGCCCTTCATAGATAAACAAGACAACAAAACATACTGTATATCCATACAAAATGTTACACATACATGGTCATATCACCATTATTAATAATACCCAATAAGTGGAAATAACCCAATGTGTATCAACTGATCAATGAATGAGCTTTAAAAATACTATGCTAAGTAGAGAGAATTGGCAACAATAGGCCATAGGAAAATCCAGGTTGATGTTCATTGCTTCCAAGGGATGAGAGAAGGGGGAACAAGAAGTATGGAACTGCACAGTGGTGACAGGACTCTGGAGATAGATAGTGATGGGGGTTTCACATCATTATGAAAATCACCGAATTATGAACTTTCAAATGGCTCAGATGATAAATTATTTGTTATGTGAATTTCATCACCATATAAAAATTGAAATGATAAAATAATACGATCATACACAGAGAAAATGCAGCCTATAGAGACTGTCACTACCAAGCACAGTATTTCCTTTTCTTTGAGGTTTTCATCATCTGGTTTAATGAGTCCTTTAACTGCCTTAAACCAGGGTATGCCACACTTCATGCATAAGCACAGTGAACTAGAGCTGGCCATGCGTTAGCCTTTCCTCTGGCCTGTGAGCTTCTCAAAGTTTACTCAATGTTGTTTCATTCAATTCAATAAACTTTAAGAAACTGGTAGGTGCTGGGCATGTTGCCAAGTGGTGGGGACACCAAGACCTGCACATCCTAAACTTCTAGCACCATTTCCAGGAAGTGAGAGGGGACTGAAGTAGAGACCCAAGAAAGAAAGACAAGGAGGACAGTCCTGAGGCCCTGAGAAGCACCTCGGATCTGAGCTTCAGCAGCAAGAGGAAGGGTGGATGGGGGGAAGGCGTCCAGGAGACAGGTTGGAAATGCAATCTACAGGATTTGAAATTTCACTGTATAAGGGACAGAGTGAGCATGAAGACACAGTTTATTGTTTTTCTTTTTCTTTTCTCAACTTAAAAACAAATGAAAGAATAATTCTGTAATCCCAACAGTCTGAGAGACAGAAGGATCACAAGCCCAAGATCAGCATATGTAATATGCCCAGCATAGATTTGCTGGGGAAACTAAAGAGGCGGGGGG
>NW_004524760.1:3898732-3905286 GCF_000260255.1 Octodon degus | reverse complement strand
CTTTGCTACACCCTGCCTCTGATGTCAGCACCTCTTGATATCCCTGCTAGCATCCCACTGCCATAGAGATGGGCAGCTCTCTCAGATCCCATGCCAAGTTCTGCTTATAGTTTAGTCCACTCTAGCTAGGGGAGCAGTGCCAAGTAATAGAGGAATCCACTCAGATCCCTTGTCTTGAAAAAGTTTGATCCAGCTTCATAAATTTTGTTGTTTCCAAGACACAAAGAAAATCATAATGGTACTAACAGCTTATTCTAGTGAACCTTTAGCAGTGTAATTTATACATATAGTTAAGTAGAATTTTCTGTATAGTAGATATTTTATAGTGAATCACAAAGTGACATATGATTTTATTTTTCTATTTATTTCCTTGGTCAGCTTCTGTTGCTATATTGAAATGTCTGAGATCATTAACTTATAGACAAGTTTTGTTTAGCTGACAGTTTGGGAGATTTCAGTTCATGACTGATTGGCCTTCTTGCTTTGGGTCTGTGTTGAGACAGATAACACATCACAGCGGGCATGCAGGATGGAGCAAAATCAATCAGATCACAAACCAGGGAGCAAAGAGAAAGAGGGAGTGGCCACAGTCCTCTACAAGGATGTGCCCTTCAGTGACCACAGGGTCTTCCACAAGTCCTCTCCTTCCAAAAGCCCCAACAGAACCATGCAACATCCAAGCATAACATGTATTTTCAGTTCAGTCCAGTCATCTGTTAGCAAGGTCCTGTTTCCTCTTTAAGTTGCTGTGATTTGGATAAACGCTCTCATAAGTCCTGTATCCCTTTCAGGGGACTATAGGATTTGCCTTCTGCCTTTCTCTTTCACATCCTAGCCATGAGACAAATAGTTGGCTCCAACCACGAGTGCTCTACTATAGATCCCAAGCAAAATGACCAATCAGCTTCAGTCCATAGCCTCTGAACTATGAGCCAAAACAAATCTGTCTTCTTTTTTATTAATTATCCCAGGTATGCTTTCACAGTAATAGTAAGCTCATTAACACAGGAAGCTTGACAGTAGTACTTATTTTTTATTGCTCTTGTTGTTGTTTTTATGTGTGTGGTACAAGGTCTCACTATGCAGCTTGCACTCGTAGTGATTTTCCTGTTTTCACCCTCCCCAGCACTGGGATTACAGGCACGCATCACCACGCCCAGTCTTGGTGGTGGGCTCAGTGTGCCTGGGGGTGGGGGTGGCATGTGGTGCTTGGGATCAAACCCCGGTGACAGCACTTACTTGGGTAATACATGTTCATATGAGAGTTTCTTCAACAAAATGAACATTTTAAGAAAGTTTTTTAAAGCTAAAGCTATAATATAGGGTTTTGTTAAGAATATCTTTGTGGAAATATAATCTATGTACCACAGAATCCTACTAATTTAAATGGAAAATTCAGTTTAATTAATTTGCAAAGTTCCACACTGCACTACAGTCCAGTTTTCGAGCTTTTCGTTTACTCCAGAAGATTGCTATACGCAGTTATTCAATCCTCTTCCTACTTTAGCCCAATGCAATCATTTGTTTGTTTCCTGCCTCCACAGATTTGTAAAAGTGTGGTTTTTACCCAATATTTTATTACCTGTGTGGAATTCTCACAATGTGTTCGTCTATAAATATGTTTCATAAGATAAGGATTTTTTATTTTATTTTATTTTTCACAAATCCATAAACATCTTTTATTGTCTCATTAAAATATCACAGATTGGCTTTACAATCCAGAAGCTTGTTTCTGTGGCTGGGTTAACTCTTGGATCTTACTCGTCTGGCTGCTGAACTGTTCCTTTTTCAGAAACATAGATACCATCCACAAATTTTCTGATATCCTTGTTTTTGACTATTGTGGCTCGCTAAATCAAAGCAGCTGAATTTGAAACAAGCTCAATGTCGTTTCCTTCCAGGATTAGCTCATCTTTCTGGGCTTGAGATACTGAGCAAGCATCACTTGCCCTCATATGAACTTAGCAAATGTATTTTTCACACAAGAAATTCTGGATTTCGACAAGAGACACATTCTCCTGAATACTGACATTGATAGGGAAGTGAGCATACACAGATCTCATCTGGTGACAGAAGCCCAGCGTGACCCCCTTGATCATGTTCTGTACATGGCTACAGATTGTGCAGACAGTCACCAACTCCTTTCTGTTTCCCCACCATTTGTTAACCCTGAGTCTCTTTTTTTCTCTTCCCAAGGAAATCAAGTTCCACACTGATGTGGTTGAAGTCTCTCCGCAGGGTTTCCCTGGGGCACTTCACAATAACTGTGCGTCCTTTCAGTGTGATGTCAATATTTTCTGGAATGTCGACAGTCTGATTGCTAAGAATGGTCTTCATTCTTGTAGAAGACGCAGCTGATTTTTTTTTATTTCAACTTGAACTTGTGATTCTCTTGTCCAAACTGGGATTACAGACAGAGAATAATTTTTACTTGAATATTATCCAAGTATAAAGCCATATAAGTATATATGTATAGCTGGTAATCTTATTTTTAAATCTTCCTGAGTTGTCTCCATCAAGAGTTCCTCCCTACCCCTATCAGTTTGCCTGCTGGTCACCACCTGTTCCTTCAGAAATCTTGGCCAGATGTTGTAGTCTCCATATAGGCCTCAAGGAGGTGTGAGCGAGCGGCCAGTCCTGCTTCCTTTTCTGTCTTATTCTAGTTACCCAGGGCACTACCATATGCATCTCTAAGAATGCACCGAGCTTTCCTGAGTGTTTGGAATGGTACAGGAGAGGAAAACTCTCATGTGTACGCTGAATATAGTTTTTCCTGAAGTCCTGGGTAAAAGTGCTCAAGAAATTTGAACCTCTGCAGGACTCCTCTTCCTTGCCCTAATCCCTTGCCATTTGGTCCCCTAGGCCATGCTTGCCTATGACAGTGCCTTTTTCTAAACTCTGTCATAGAGGCGCCTCCTACCCCTGCCACTTTTCAGGTCACCCAAGACCCTACACGTAAGGAATGGGCTCCTCCCGTGACATGTTAATCCTCTAATTTGAGTTACTCAGTCTAGATTAGAGTAATACCCCAGGGATTGGGACAGGGTAGTGGCTTCAGTTCTCACAAAAGTATTTGGGATGGGAATAGGGCAGACTTTTATGCTCTAAGTTTCTAGAAGAATTTAGAGTAGATGTGAAAATTCAAAATTTGGTTCTTTTGATATTTCTCCACCAGTGTGAGTCCAACATATTTTATTCTCTTGATGCTTATTACAAAATACTCAACACACAATTATACTGTCCTCTTCCTCATGCCATTTTCCAAGAACAAATGTTAATTCTCAGAAACAATGCAGTAAGCCATGAAGAGAAACAAGTATTTTCCTGCTGACTCATAATTCACAAGCCACTTTCAATCAGTGGAATCTGTTCTTTATACTTCTCACTGGGCAAAAATAGTATTGGTCCTTTTACCTTATTCCCGCCCATCCATTCTCCATTCTCTGCTTTCAAATGAAGACCTCTCCGATCTTCTAGGCAAACAATGTAATCCCAGGGTTGGTCTATCAGTTGTACATTCTACTGGTAGCTTCCTTGATTCTGTTAGCTCAAGCTGTTAAATCAGTGCTTTCAAAAGTCCTTGATTAATTTCTTGGCCAAAGTTATACTGTGTCTGGAGAGTGTGGCAAATGGCAATCCCATTCTTACAATGTATAAATTATTATATTCCCTCAAACTGTATAAATTCCCTTCGTCCCATTTACTAAGCAACTCACAGATATGGTGGTATTCCGTGAGTCCTGTTGGAGGATGGCTCCAAATATTGCGAGTATGGGCTGTTTATAGGACAAAAATTCATTGCTTACTTCGGTAAGGGAGAACCATATAGCCTCAGAGCTTGGGAATGTTTCAAAACAAGAAAGACAGACAGATCTGAAAAATAAAAATTTGGTTTAAAGTTTTCTACTGCTGAGACTTGATTAGAATAAGTAAGGAGCAGATAAAATAGTTCAAAATTCATGGAAAGGAGAGGATTTTGAGGCACAAGCTGTCAGTGTCTTCCTTTAAAGAGTTCACAGCTCTTCTGAGAAGTTCCTGTAGTGAACTGTCAGATCTTTGCTGTCATTTCAATAAAGAAATTCTCAGAGAAGTAATGAAGGCAGTAAAGTAGTAAAGTCATGTTTTTGTGCAGAATATGCCAAGTGGGAGTCTCTGGGGGGTACATCTTCAGTGTCTACAGCCTATGTAGAGTTAGATGGTTTTAGTTCTTTCCCCCTTTCCCGTCTTTCCAAGTGAATTAACGCAAGTAGTTCTTTGTGTTGTTATAGATAAGCCCCTTTTTAGATGAGAGCACAAATTTTAAACATTTTATTTTATTTTTTTTAAACATTTTATTTTTTACTCAGAGAAAGTCTTCACTGCTAAGCCTTATTTACTCCAAGAACAATGGTCCACTAGTTGAACCAAGTATCAGCATGGTGGGGAGAACTTGCTAAGCGTGGAGTGCTGTGTTGGGTGGAGCCCAGTAACTTTCATTTCTATACAGCTTCCAGTTGGAGTTACTAATACTGGTCCCCCATACACTCGAGGATTTCTTTCCTGAGGTTTTGGCTTCACTTCTCGCATCTTCTGTAAAGGAGCAGAGATTGGAAATGATGACACAGATAGGTCAACTGCTTTTTAATCTCTTTGCCCTGCAAGAGAAATGTCACTTTTGACAACATTTTATTGACAGTAACTTGTTGCCTGGCTTCATGTAGATACACAGAGTACTAGAAATGCATTCCTTGGACAGAAAAGGAACCTTCACAAAGACGAACCTGTAGGAGACAGCTATCCACCTCTCCCAAGCTTACCTCTTTAATCAATGCTTGATTAACATGCCTGATTCCTCCAGAGATATTAATTTACTACATCTGGGTGGCACACGGTTCTCTTTACAAAGCCTAGAATTTCACCTCACAGATTATTGCCTATAAATCTATACATATGCTTATAAAGTTATCCACTTTCCAGTATATAGTGGTGAAACAGACAGGATAGGACAGCCATCCTGATGGAAAAAAACACAGACAGAAGTCACTTGTCCACAGTGATCCAGCAGGGCTGTTATGAGTTTGAGCTGGAATGTCCTTAAAGCCTGATGTGCTCAGAGTTGGAACTTTGGGGGGTGATCAGATTATGGGGACACTATAGCTGACCTACTGTTAGGAAATGGGGCCTGACTGGATGTGCAGCACCGAGGGTGAGACCTGGAAGACTGTATCTCGCAGCCCAGATCCTTGCTTTCTCTGATTCCTGGTTGCTGTGAAGTGAGCAGGTTTTTCTCTGCCCAGGGTCTTCTACCAGGCTCTTTCTGCCTTGCAGCCAGCTGACCATGGACTGTCACCATGAGCCAAAATAAACCTCTCTTCCTTTCAGTTGGCTGTCAAGTATTATATCTCAGTGATAATAAGGGTGACTAAGATAAGAGCAAACTTTACAATGGGCTGCATGGGTGTCACTGAGTAGATTCCGATCATGCTACGTGGAAGGAATTCCCTTTGTTCTTGTTCTTTGTGATCCCTTGTGGTCATGAATTTTTTGGTAGTACTTAGTAAACTTCTGATCTAGTTGCATCCAGTCAGTTCAATGTGCCTGTAAGTGTATCCCAAGGAGAATCCTGAAGCAATCTATTCATTTGTTTCCTTGCCATTGTATCCCCTACTTGATGGGGATGATATTGAGGCCATTTGTGACAGTAGAAAAAAGTGCTAGGTTCTTTTTTTTTCTTTTTGAGATAAGGTCTTGATATAAAGTTCAGGCTGGTCATGAGCTCACTTTGTAACACAGGCTGGTCTCGAACTTGCAATGATCCTTTTGCCTCAGCCTCCCAGGTGTTGGGATTATAGGCATGTGCCACCGTGCTTGGCTAAGTACTAGGATTTTAAACTTACTTTGTTTTTTTTTTTTTTTTTCTTCCTATTTTAGGACTATAAACTGTCAGGTTTTGCAATACCTAGAGATGCCAAATGTTTGGATTTTTCCTATTATCTTCCATTTTTTGCCTGCAAACTCTCCAAAGTCCATTTCTTTCTTGTTACAGCAGAAAGTAAAAGTCAAAATATGCCATCACATTAACTCCACCAACCACTTTCCCTAAAAGTATTGATTCAGTAGACCTATAGTATTTCTTTCAACTTACCAGGTGGACAGTATTACCAATCTTTTACAGCTACATGATTTTGATCTTTCACAGCCTCTGCTATTAATTTCTTTACTTCTTAACCTGGTAACTAAGCTGGCTTTACATATTTTGGAACTTTATTATATTAGTTAAGGCAATTTAGTCTGTTGCAACAAATAGACCAGAACATATATAACAGTATAGGCATGATATTTATTCATTGTTCATATAAAACCTCATGATGTTTTTAATGGCTGTAACATGCCTCCTTGTGGTAATGGAAGAACATGAGCTCTTTCCATATTGTGACTCTATTATGTCCAAAGACCTTGGCATCCTTGATTGCCTGTAAGCAGCTAACAAGTAGGAAAAAGAGACTGTTAATGGCTTCTATCTGGATGTTCCCTCAAAGCTTCATGTGTTCATAGGTGAGGCTTTTCAGAGGCAT
>NW_004524760.1:3896199-3898632 GCF_000260255.1 Octodon degus | reverse complement strand
CTTGCCAGGCAGCACTTAGACCACTGAGCTATCTCCCCAGCCTATAATAAATCTTGATCATTGACATATCTCTTTATGAAATCCTTTGACTTAATTTTTATTTTAAACGTTTCTTGAACTATTTTTTTGCCTCATATGAATTTTGAGATAACTCTTCTTCCCTTGTCTCTCAGCTATTGACCTACATATTCACTTCAGTTAAACTACTGAACCTGAAAAAATAATTATTAGAATCTCTAAGGTGTGTCCAGCCTGTGGCCTGCGGGTTGGACACTTAAGCTTGTCTGGGCTGTATTGAATGAATAAGCACTGTCTTGGGCCACATATAAAATATGGTTAATGTTTATAAGTAGTAAAGGTTTAAAATTTTGTTGTTGTTATTATTATTATTATATTTTTTATTTTTTTTGAGGAACCGGGGATTGAACTCAGACCCTTACACTTGCCAGGGAAGCGCTTATTCTGCTGAGCTATCTCCCCAGCCCCTAAAATTTTATTATTGTGCAGACGTGTCCAGTTGCTAATAAAACAGGTATGGAGTTTTCTTTTTAAATGTATTTAATACATTGTCTACAGGGTCTCACTACACAGATTGGATTTGTAATGATTCTCTTGTTTTCAGCTTCCCAAACACTGGGATTACAGGCATGCGCCACCATGCCCAGTCTCAATCCCTGTTTTAGCAAGCTCCCCCGCCCCGGGGTGGGGCAGCACGACTTGCCAGGGATTGAACCCCAGTCCCTACATCTGCCTAAGCAGGCACTTTACTCCGCTGAGCTATCTGGCCAGCCAAGGCATAGAGTTTTAAAGCCAAATACAGGAAAGAGATAATGATATTAAACTTAGAATTCATGAAGCTTGCACCCAAGAACAATTACACAGGTATTAGCAATATAGGCAGAGACCACATAAGAGAGTAATGGATGTTATTTTTGGAAAATTTTTTTTAACTTTGGCACATGCACAACATAAAATATCAGTAGTTAAACTAATGTGCATCATTTTCTTTTATGCCTTCTAAGTAGAGGATTTTGAAATATAATGACTAAGAGACTGTTGTAAGAGCTGAGACATTTCCATACAGATTGATTGACTGTTGGAAGTGATTGGGGCAGGTTAATAAATATATCAGTGAGGTTCTCGCTGCAGTAACAATTATCTGAGATAAGTCACCTTAAAAGGAGAAGAGGTCTCTCGGCTCACAGCTTCAGAGATCTCTGTCAGTGGTTGTTTGGCTTTGTTGCCTTGGGCTGGTGGCACAGTACACCGTAGTAGAGGCAGGAGATGGGGGATCTGCTCACATCATTGTGGCCAGGAAGAAAGCTCGAGAGCGAGAGAACAAGAGAGGGAGAAAGGAAGAGGGCAAGAGGAGAGTGGAGAGGCCAGGGATGTAGCTCAGCAGGACAGCGCCTGCCTGGAGTGAGGTTGGTGAATTTGATTGCAGGCACCAAAAATTTAAAAAAAAAAAAAAAAGAAAGAAAGAAAGAAACAAAGAAACAAAGAAAAAGAGGAGGAAAGAGAGAGGAAAAAGGAGAGAGGAGAGAGGGCTGCAGTTACAATAGTCCCTCCAAGGGCACAGCCCTAGTTATATAATTTCCTCCAACTAGGCCCCACCTCTTAGCAATCCCACCACCTAGCGCAGTGAGCTGGGCAGGAAGTCTTTAACATATGGGTCACTGGGGGCGATTTCAGATCCAACTATGACAGCAAGGCATCCACCTCAGTGATCTGTTTTATGCATGTTAGATTTAAATAACAGTAACCTGGAGACTGGGGAGATGGCTTAGTGGAATAAACACTTCCCTGGCAAGTGCAAGGGCCTGAGTTCAATTCCCCAGTTCTGCCAAAACAAACAAACAAACAAAAATAATAATAAATAAATAAATAAATGTAGCCTTCCAGGATGGGCAGGTCCAGAGAGACAGAAAGCGGACTGATTAGTGATTTGCAATGATTACAGAGAGATGGGACAGTGGGGAGTAACTGCTTAACGAGCACAGGCTTTTCTTTTGTGGTCATAAAAATGTTCTGGAAAAAGATAGTGGTGATGCTTGCGTAATATTGTGATTGTACTAAATGCCACTGAATGTAGATTTCCAAATTGTTAAAATGGTAAATCTTGTTATGTGCATTTACCACAATAAAAAATAAATGTAACCTTATTACAAAAAAGTAATTATAGAAAATGTGTGGGCACGCAATAAGCAAGTAAGTACCAGCAGCAGTTCCCCTACCCACACAGAACCAGTGGGCCATTTGGGCGCTCTCCTCCCAGCTGTTACGATATTTATGTAATTACACTTCGGTTCAGTGAAGACTGTGGAAGGCAGGCAACAGAAACTAGAAGCCTTGGTGGGGTTTTTTTGGAGGGGGCAGAAATGCTGCTGGACCTCAGAAAAGGACTGAGGCCCCCCAGAGAAGAAGTGTCACAGA
>NW_004524760.1:3890098-3892202 GCF_000260255.1 Octodon degus | reverse complement strand
CTGGGTGTGGGTGGTCCCCAACCAATGGGTGTATACCTGAGATGGAATAAAAGGGAAAGGGAAGCTCATTGCTGGCTGCTTCCTGCCTGCCATGCTGCCATGGACCGTTTCTCCTCTGGGATGCCCCTCTGCCATGCTGCACTGGCTCAAAGACAGCCAGCTATAGATGGAAACTTCTAGAAATTGCGAGGAAAACATAAACTTTTCCTCCTTTGACTTGTGTCGGGTATTTTGTTCCAGCAATGGGAAAGTAACTAAGACACAGACTATGGAGAGGGCATATCTTCCTCCTGATGTGCATCTGGAAATACCGCATATAATTTCTGCTCACATTTCCTTGCTGACAGCCAGTCATGTGCCACACGTAGATATGCAGCATATAAAAATAGTGGCCTACCTGAGGAGTCCTTTTGTAGCAGATTATTACCTGTGGAAAAGAAGCACACATTTTGATGGACATGTAGGTGCATGCCATAGTAGACCATCCTGTCATCAGAGCCATCCAGTGGAAATCTGACTTGAGTATAAGTCCTCTACCCACTGGGAATGGCTTTAGACTATGTATAGCTTTGCAGAAATAAGAGTGTATTAAACAAGAGCAAAGTTTATTTGTTTGTTTAGAAACAAGGTCTTGCTATGTAGTTCAGGCTTGCCTTGAACTCACTATGGAGTCTAGGCTGGCTTTGTACTTGTGGCATTCCTCCTGTCTCATCCCCCTGAGTGCTGGAATTACAGGCATGTACCACCATGCCCTGCTACCAAACTTTATTTATGAGACATCCAGACTTTGACAGTCTAAACAGGTACTGCTCTTTTATCAAAAGTCAAAATTTAGATGCCTTCAAGCTTTCAAAGGGACTCATAAGTCTGTTGCCCTCACAGTTACATTTCTGGCTAGAAGGGAGAAGGAGAGACTAAAGCACTGTCTTTGGAAGTGTTTCCTGAAAATCCACATAACAATGTGATGGAGTCCCTCGTTGGCCATGATCACATCTGGTTTCAAGTGAGGCCGACTGATGTATTAATGTACCAACAATATAGGGATTTTACTATGAAGGGGAGAATATGTATTTGGGTGGCCAATGAGCGCCTAGAAAGAAAGACCATGTGGCTTTCAAATACATTTGGAGGCAATAATGGCTTCATATGGCACATTCATGCCCTCTGATTGGTCAGATGAATTGAGCAAATGAAAAATCTACAAATATTTAAGGGTATGGTCTTTTTTTAAAGTCAAATTCCAGTTTATAATCCGTGTAAACAATCACCAGTGATCATATTCTGACTTGTGTGCTCAGTGTTTTATGTGCTTCAATCTGATGTTTTCCTAATCATATCGAACATATTCACTTATGAAGTCAGTTGGTTAACACAAGCTTTCTTTTTTTTTTGCGGAATGGGGGATGGAACTCAGGCCCTTGCGCTTGTCAGGCAAGTGCTTGTTCTACTGAGCTATCTCCCCGGCCCCGGTTAACACAAGTTGATGGAGCCCCAAGTTGTGCTTTACAATTTGAATGTTGCTGGTGATGAAAATAAGACATAAGACCTAAGTACACTAAGTTCAGGAACTACCGCACTGAATAAATAAAATCAAATAATGAAAAATGTTTTATAAACCTACTGACCTATAAATTCTATTTGGAAAAATATCGAAGATGCATGGAAAACTTAACCATATGGATGGTCATTCAAGCAAACAACACAAGAAAAATTCCCCTGTAATTTTATTAAGGATTTATTTGAGGTGTTATTATGGGTCTTAAATAATTGAATATGAGTCATTTAAATCACTGAGAATACTCATGGCATTTGTGGTCTCAATTTATTAAGTGGAAAATGCTTAGCTTTTAAGAAAAAAAAATGTTCTTTTATGTTCAATGCTGTCAACCAGCCATGCCTCCATTCTTTTTTTCTAGGAAAAGAGATTGAACCCACAGTCTTGAAACTGAGCTACATCCTCAACCCTCTTCCCTCTATTTTTTTCCCATAATTTTATTGATAAACAAATAGCAATGAGATAGTTTCAAATCAAATTGGTAGGATAGTTTCAATAATTAACACATTGCATACATTCTTCCTAGTGGTTAATTGCTGTACAAGATGC
>NW_004524760.1:3875964-3888743 GCF_000260255.1 Octodon degus | reverse complement strand
ACTCGTAGTGATCCTCCTGTTTTCAGCCTCCCAAGCGCTGGGATTACAGGCACGGGCCACCACACGCAGTGTCAGTGACCTCTCAATGTGCTCCAAGGGCGGGGCCGGCACAGCATGCCGGGGATTGAACCCCGGCCACTGCACTCTGCCTAAGCAGGCGCTTTAGTCCACTGAGCTATCTGGCCAGCCTTCAGTCCATATTTGGTTGGCTCCTGGGCAGAGTAGCACAAGGCAGAAGGCAGCAGTTCATGGCAGTGAATCAAACACCTCCGAGGAAGTGGCCTACGGAATCCTTTCTCAGCTCCCTTTTATGTTCTTTTTGTGCTGAATCACTCTAGGGTGGGCCTCCTATTCCGAAGGTCGGGGAACCCCAGCAGATCCAGTCAAACCTTCAACTTCCCAAGTTGATACAATGTATCAACCAACCACTACACTCTGTGAATGTATATGTTTCTCCAATAAAAAGTCCTTTTTTCCTTTAGGGAGAAGTATTGCTTGGTCTTACCTGGGAGTAGGTAATAAACCTTTTTAATCCTGGTTGTTTTCACTGATTTTGACTCACGTATGGGTGCACCCACTGCATTTAATTGCCACGATGGCTATAACAATTTATGTTAAAATGTTCCTTATTCTCTTGATAGGCAAAGTTGGAAAATAGTTTGGGGAAGGCTCTTTGGGATGAAAAAAGTAGATGATTGAGTTACACAGGTTTTCCTGTTGTTAAAGTTAAAAATCTCATTGGATTGTGGGAAAACCTTGGCTTTGTATTTCTGTCTTTGTAAAAGCATTCTTTGGAACCCACGTTGGAGTCTGCCGCCAACTAGAACATAGAACTACTTTGGAGAATTAGGTAAAATATACTGTTAATCTCTAAGAAAGTGATCAAGCCTTTCATACCACTTTTATTAACATCTATTTGCCAAGCCATTTAATCACATTTTCAGCTGTGAAGATGAATCATGTACAAGAATGTATGATGTGTTCAGTATCCCACATTTATAAGAATAGAATCCCTGGCAAGCACAAGGGCCTGAGTTCAATCCCTGGTTCTGAAAAAAAAAAAAAAAAAAGAAAAAAGAAAAAGAAAAGAAAAGAAAAGGAAAGAAAATTTTGTAGCAATCAAGAACTTCAAATGGTTTTTCAGATATTACATGATGAAGGTGAAAAAATCTTGATTAGATTTCAAGTTAGCTTGAAATTTATATGTTATAAGGGGAGTATTGACATAGGGCCGGGAAATTCCCAACCTGGCCTGAATGAGTTCGTGTTCTCTAAAACCGAAGAATGAATTTTAGGAACAAATGGAGGCTGAAGGTAAAACTTTATTGGAAAGGAAAGCTTCTGTCGGAGAGGGACAGAAGGGGGTCCTGAGCGGATTGCCCAGGAAGCTGTCTCCTTCAGGTTATTTTATAGGACAAAACCATGCGGGGCTAAGGTAGAGACAAAGGGGTCCCACTTAGGCAGATACAGGGTGGGACAAAACTATGGTCAACCAATGGGATTACAAACACCATTGCTCAGGTAAAATTTATTAGGCCTAGGACCAAATGGGGTAGCCAGTCACGTAGCAAGCGGTTGACCTTATCTGGTGGCCTTCAGTCGATGATTCTTCCCGTCTAATGAGCAATCCTGGATGCCAACTTTAGGGAGGTCAGCATTTGTTTGATCTTTAGGTCTGGCTCACACCAGGAGCATCTCCCCAGTAAGGTGTCTGGTCTTTGTCATCCCCTTCGAGGGCCTGTCCCTGTCTAACTACCTACAATATTTCTATCTAACTCAGGCTGCCTGCAACAGTATGAGGTATACATCTTTACCAGAAGGGGCTTACATTTTTCAATTTTTATTTTATTTTATTTTTATGTATTTGGTACAGGGTCTCACTACGCAGCTCCAATTCATAGTACTCCTCCTGTTTTCAGCCTCCTCTGTGCTGGGATTACAGGGCTACACCACTAAGCCATGTCTCAGCAGGCTCAGAGCGTTGGGGGGGGAGCGGGCAGGGCCTGTACTGTGGTGCTGGGGATCAAACTTGGTCCTTGTGCTTGCCTTAAGCAGGCACTGGGGCTTACATTCTTTTTTGTGTGTATGGAACTGGGGATTGAACTTGGGAAAATTTGCTTTGTTGCTTTTTGGTACCAGGGAATTGAACTCAGGACCTTGCACTTGCTAGGCAGGTGCTTAAGCTGCTGAGCTATCACTCTGGCCCCTAAATAATCTTTCTTTCTCTCTTTCTTTCTTTTTTTTTTTTTTTGTGATACCAGGGATTGAACTCAGGATCCTGTGCTTGCCAGGTAGGCGCTTATTCTACTGAGCTATCTCCCTGGCCTGGGCTTATATTCTTTACAGAGATGGGTTTTAGTATTCTTCAGAGTTACTGCATATTAGGAGATGTTGATTATGTATATCTAGGGCAGAGCAAGGGCAACAGCAATGTGATCCACACACTTCAGATCGCTTTCTGGTTTCCTGAAAAAGGAGCCAGACAAGTCTTGCCTGACCTCAGCTGTTTCTGGAATCACCCTCAGGTCAGCTCAAACATTCCTGGCATAGCTTCCATTCTCTGTGCCCAGACTGAAGGTGGAGTTGCCAGGTTACTGTTGATGAAGGGTAATTTTTAGAAGCATTAAGTCAGAGTCCTCCGCTCCAGATGACTCATCTTGCACTCTGGAACAGGTTATGAATGTTAAACAGTAACCATTGCTTGGGTTTAAGCGGTTGGCTTTGGGTCGTCCCTAACTTGAGTGTCTTTGATACAGTACTTTTTTTTTTTTTTTTTTAAACACACTGTTCTAGGATCAAAAAGATGGACTGTATTCCCCTTCCAGCTGATTCATAAGAATACAGCACAGGTATTTGGTATTAAGTTGTAAAAAGCAAAATATATACTACGTTAAGGAAAATTAGAGCTGAACTTTGCAGCTTAAAATATCTAACTGGAGTTGTGAGTTTTGGAGTGAAAAATGGGACCCAGAAATGTGTAGGGAACCTCTTATTCACGATTTTCCTTTTTGTTTGGGGAACTTTGATACAATCCAAAACTTTTTCTCATTTGTAAGGGGAATAAGATCTAACTCAAGTTGTTGAATAGAATGAAAGTGAAGCGTCTAGCTCAAGTTGTTGAACAGATGAAAGTGAAGCGTCCATGCACGTCATTGTACATCATTAAATATGATCGTAGTAGGCAGCCAGGAAATACGAGCTGCCCTCTTTTATTTGACATACTTTTTTTTTTTTTATTTTAAAAACCCTTCTGTTAGTTTAAAAGCATTAAAGTATTACAGGTTGTGTCTTTTGGAACCTTTTCACTTCTAGTTCCCAGCTTTGATTTCCCTCCTCAAGTCAGCTGATTCATGTTGTGTATCTTGCCAGATATACTTTGTGTACCCAAGCGAAAAAACGTGTATTTATATGTTCCTCACTTAAAAAATCAAAAACTGAAAATTCGGCTGTTTTGCCTTAAAAAAAAAAAAAAACCCTGAAAATATATATCTTGTAAGTTTGTTCGTTTCAGTACACTACTTTCGCTTTTAAGCAGTTGTGGCTAAATTAACTTAGGTATGGCTGCGCGTTCAGCTCAGTTATCACTGACTATTATGCATGCATGTCTTAATGACCAATTCTAGCCCTCCACAACTAGACATTCGTTCATTCATTCGACAGATGTTTACTGAACGCCTGCTGTGAGTCACGCAGGGCGGGGAGCACCGCGGAGAGCGGACGGACACCGCCTCTAACAGCGGCCCGCAGGGCCAGGATCTGCTGGGCGGTGCTTCCGACCCTCTGGCCGGGGACCTCGGTCCTTAACTGAGCGGAGCCCGGACGTCAGCGGCTAAGGGCGGCTCCGCGGAAGCTGGCGCGGCTAAGTTACGGCGATTCTCAGCTGGGCACAGGACCCCAATTAAGAAACCAGAGCGCTAGCAGCCCTGTGTGGCAGCGCACCCATCCTAGCACTCTGGGAGGTAGAGGTAGGGGACTCGCAGATTCCAGGCCAGCCTGGGCACTTTACTCACTTAGCGCGATCCCGTTTCAAAATAAAAAATAAAAGAGTTCAGTGTGAAGGCCTTGTGTTCAACCTCCCAGTACCAAAAAAAAAAAAAAAGGAACAACTGGGAGCTTGTGAAGAAGATCGGACGGGGCAAGAGCCCAGAGGCGGGAGCAGAGGGCGGGGCGGGCGACTCGGCCCTTTAAACTGGCGGTGGCGGGAACCGCGGGCTGGCGGGGCCGAATGGGGCGCGCGCCACCACTGACCAACCACTGTCCTCGGTCCCGCCCCCTCCCAGCCCTTTCCAATCAGCAGTTCTTTTGTAGCGGATCGCTGGAACCCGCCCCCTGAGGGTGGGTCCCAGGGAACGCAGACACTCGCGCGCTCTTCGGAAGTTTCGAACGCGGTTGGCCTCGGAGGTAGAAAAAAAATACTAGCGTGGAGGCCAATAAGGTGGCAGTAAAGAACCGCGCGCCCACCCAGCCCGCCCCGTTCTGCTTAGAGCGTAGCCTAGGCCCGGTCATTGGCTTGTGCGACCTGTCAATCGCAGCAGCGGCCAACAAGAAGGGACTTCGCGGAGTCTGGCCCCGCCCAGGCGCGAAATGTAACGCGGGAAAAGCGGAGCAGGCACCGGGGCAGCAGGTTGTTATTTTCTGGGCTCGCCGCCGCAGCCAGCGTCCGGGTGTAAAGAGAGCGGAGGGTGAGGGCGGGCCGGCAGGGGCAAGGGTGCCCGCCATGAGCGGGCAGGACTGAGCCGACTCTCGGAGCAGGGTGGGCGGGTGCGGGGCCGGGGGCCGCAGACGGCCGGCGATGATCCGGGGAGCGGGTGCGCCCATGGCGGATGCCCCGCCGCTACCCGGGGTCTTCCGCCACGACTCCCCGAAGCGGGTGCTGGTATCGGTCATCAGGACTACCCCGGCCACGCCTCCATGCGGGGGTGGCGCGGGGGAGCTAGAGCCGCCGCCGCCGCTCGCGCCCACCAGCCCCGGCTTCAGCGACTTCATGGTGTACCCGTGGCGCTGGGGTGAGAATGCGCACAACGTGACGCTAAGTCCCGGGGCCGTGGGTGCCGCCTCTGCTGTCCAGCCTGCAGCCGTCATCGCAGCCGCGCACCAGGGACTCCGGGGCGCGCCTCCGCCCGCCGCCGCGGGGGGCGAGGATGAGGAGGAGGCGAGCAGCCCAGACGGTGGCCCCCTCAAGGTGAGCGCGGACAGTCGGGCGCGGGGGCGTTAACGGCGCGGACCGGACGGAGCGGGGGCGGGCGGTGGCTGACAGGAGTGACGTCACTGCCGCGCGCCAAAACCGGCTGGCGCGGGCAGAGCGTCACGTGACCGGCCGGGCTGGTGCCTTGGACCGGGTGCAGTGGGGCTTATGCAGTCGCTGGGAGGCGGCGGCGAGGGTAACGTGTGGTTCGGGAAGCGAGAGCAGCGCCCTGTTCCAGTAGACGCCTTGCTTGGACAGCTGGAGAGCAGCAAGGACTCTCAGGCGTCTTCCCGAGCGAAAGTCGAGCTCTCACTGGCTCGCTTTCCTCGGTCAAAGTACTTAGTCGGTGCTGAGAGCACACAGAATAATAGGACGGTGTTGTCCCCTAACCTCGAGTTTCTCGCAGTCTCACACCAGGGCCGGAGAGAATGTGACCCCCTGATTCACACCCAGGTTTTACGGGTACAGAAGCTGACGCGCAGAGGGCTCGATGTGCCCTTCCCAAGATGACACAGCTGGCTAGTAGAGAGCTGTGGCTGTTGGGTCAAGGTTTCTTGGCTGCTTGTGCTGCTGCGTGTGTTCAGGATCCCTTCTGTGGAGTTAGGCTTGTCTCCATAGACTGTAAGTGCCGAGATTTTCGATTTTAATACTTAGTAAAGCTTAATCAGAATGCACCAAAAATATTTGTGATAAATGGTGCAAGCATAAGATTAAATTCTACTTGTATTAAGTGGCTATATAAGATAAAAATTTGTTAGAGATAGAACAAGCAAAATTTAACGGATACGTGTTGGCGCTTACTGTAATAATAGAGTTTGGTTATCATTTTACGTACAGTAGCAAGGATTGTTTGGACTTTGAACAAATTGATGCACTTTTTTTAACTAGTGGCAGTTATTAAATACATCGGTTTTGAAGTTATAGTAAGGTTATAAAATCCTATATACATCTTAGGTCTTGAAACTGCACCTTAATAAAAATGTGGAAGAGGAGTAGAGATTTTTATTTCTTATAGTAGCACGGAGTATTAGTGTAGCGGACAGTTGTTGGCTCTAGGTTGTATTGTTCACCTTAAGTATCATGAGGTATCTAGATTTGTTAATATTTTTATGCTTTAGTCTTATATCAGATTATATATATATATACATATATATAATTTTTTTTTTTTTTTTTTTTTTTTTTTTTTTTTTTTTTGCGGAACCAGGGATTGAACTCAGGCCCTTGTGCTTGCCAGGGAAGTGCTTATTCCGTTGAGCCATCTCCCTGGCCCCTCAGATTATAGTGTGAAGCAGTGTGAAAGTATACATCCAGGGCTGGCCAAATAGTTCAGTGGCTTATGTCTGTTTAGGCAGGCACACCGACCATGGACCCTGTGCCCGCCCTACCCCCAGGGTGCCCCAGATGGCAATTGAAACTGAGCCTGGTGGCCTCACCTGTAGCTCTTGGGAGGCTGAACACTGAAGGATCACTATGAGTCCAATCTACGTAGTGAGACCTTGTAGACCATTAATAAAAACATATATATATATATATATACACACACACACATATATATATATCCAGAAATAGTGAAAAGTTTTTAAATTTGATTTTATTCTTAATTATAAATGAACTTGGACTACTAAAAACATTAATAGTACTAGAGAGAAATGAAATTGTCTTATGTTTATTTTTACTTGTGACAGGCTTCACACACAAACTGTCTTTTTTTTTTTTTTTTTTTTTGGCAGAACCAGGGATTGACCTCAGGCCCCTGTGCTTGCCAGGCAAGCGCTTATTCTACTGAGCCATCTCCCCAACCCCACAAACTTTCAATAAAAGTGCTAACACAGTGCATGGATTTGAATTTTATTGTAATCTATATTTTCTACACCTTCTCAGGGATAAAATATACCAGAAGTTTTGAAGAACGTGTAGAAGTGAAAGGATGATTTTATATTTTTCTTTCCTCCTCAGTCTTTCATATTGCATCTTTCATACATTATTCAGTAAATTGATTTTAGTTTGCCCTTTTGTTGATGAAGCAATCTAAATACAGACCAAAAATTCATTTAACTTCCCTATCTTAAGAAAAGTCTGAAACACTGTTGCTTAAGAAAGTTAGCTCGTTTGGTCATAATGCTGGACTAAACATAGGGAGTGTTGGTTCCTTTTACTTAGTTTTGATTCTTTACATACAGTAATTTCTCTTCACATGCTCATATGGGAACCATGCTTGCTTTTTGGGAAGATGTCATACAGGTTTGTAATAGCCAGTGAGCTTAACATGCTCCCTCCACTCTTAATATGGGTGTAGAGCCACCAACAGCTGTGAACTAGACCATCTTTGTTCGCTCATTGTGTATTTGTTGCCATTGCTCCCAGGGGAGGTGTTGACATCTGAGTCTTGCACATCCTGCTTCTGCTTTCTCTTGTTCTTTCCTTTGTTTCTACTCAATACTGCCTCCCTTGCCTGGGAGAACATCCATCATCTGCTAACTTATTTTAGCCCCTCATCAGGAGATGGTTCAGTGCTACTGCTGTATAACTATTAGCCTGGGTTGTAGAACTCTGGGAGAGAAGAGAGCAGGTATGATTCCTCTACCCCCAGTCTGTGCTTCTGTACTTCTCTTCAGACCATTATGGCATGTCTGCTGTGGGACCCAAAGGAGTCTGCCCAGGTTGCCAATCTGTGACTCCTTTCTGTATTCAGATATCTAGACTCCAACAAGTGGGACAGACAGCTAATTAGCACACATGAATTTTGATCACCTCCATGTTAAACCTGATAGCTTGTTAGCATAGTAACCTCTATTTATTGTCTGGCATGAAGGAAGTACTTCATAGTGTTAGCGTAAACTGGCAGACTCTTGAACTTTTTAATTGTTTCACTCACTAAATCCTGTTTACTTGGAAGGAAGGAGAAGTTAGAGAAGAGTCCTCAAGATTAAGGTAATTTTTTTCTTTCTTTTTCTTTTTTTTTTTTCCCGGAACCAGGGATTGAACTCAGGCCCTTGTGCTTGCCGGGGAAGCACTTATTCCACTAAGCCATCTCCCCGGCTCCTAGATTAAGGTAATTTGGTAAACTGGCAGAACTGATGAGCACCTTCCAGAGCCCCTGGGATTAAGGATTCCCTATACCATACTGCTTGTGGATATATCATATAAACTAACTTTTAGAGTTTTTAAATATTAAGCTGATGTAAGTAGACTTAGGAAACATACACCTTAAAGCCTGTCTATATCTCATTTGAGAAGCCTTTATTAAGAATATATACAATGTAATAGAATGGATTTAAGATTTGGGAAGTTGGGAGGCTAGTTCAGCATGTGAGAGGTAGAATAAGAAGCAGATTATGAGGGTCATAGAAAGTTTGGATCCAAATCTGAATTCACAAAGGAAAATAGGATCAGTTACATTTTCTCATCAAGGTACACACACATACCTCCAAGATCAGATCTCTTCTTGTTTCCCTTCTAGCTTGTGTTCATACCATATTATTTGAGTTTGCCTTATAAAACCATGGTGAGGACGTTCAAGTTTTTAGTCATCACATGACTAAACACTTTCAAAACTAAAGGATACATAGGGGAGTTTTGACAATGTGGTTTCATAGAATTTCATGCTAGCATTTGTGACTCATCAATAGTCCTAACCCAATTTGTCCCTTAGGCTACAGGTATACTTGGTTGCTGAGGAGGTCACACTGTAATTGTCAGTATGTGCCTAGAAACATGGTTTTCTTATTGTAAATGGTAATCCCACTCTTCTTTGAGTAATACTGTGTGTATTGATATGCATTGCTAATGGATACTGTATTCATTTACTTAGGATAGGATTTCCCTTATCTTATTTTCTCAGCTAAAATAATGCACTTGATGTATCTTTATCTTTATTTGACTCGCATTACATTTTTTTTAGCACTTTTATCTGGAAAATGTAATTTTTTTAGAGTTGCTGGGATTTAGGTACATGTTTTTCTTTGTTTTCCTAGTTAGATGTGCTTCTTTTACTAGAAGCAAAAACAATAGCTATGGCTAATACTACATTTTTGATATTAACTCATAAATCAGTTATTTCAAACTGCAGTACAGGCAACCGTGTTATCTGTTTTTAAATATGAAAAGGATCCTTTCATGGCATAGAACTTGCACCACTCAGGTTTTTAATTAACCATATTTTATGTTCCATTGCTTCCCTAAGGGAACCACATTTTTACCCTTTTTTTTAATTAATTTATTTTTTTGTGGAACCGGGGATTGAACTCAGGCCCTTGCGCTTGCCAGGGAAGTGCTTATTCTACTGAGCCATCTCCCCGGCCCCCTAGGGAACCACATTTTTATTGATCACAGAAGCTGTATTCTTATATTCTTAGATTTACTTATTTTACAGTATAAGGAATTAAACTCATGGCCTTGAGCATGCTAAGCAATTACTCTACTGTTGAGCTACACCTCCTTTCCTACTGTGAATTTTTAAAATTAAAGAATTGATGTCATTAGATCCTGCATATTTCTACTCTGCTGACTCTCAATTTTTCTAATAGAGCGAAATGTGGCTAATGAGACTCATAGCGAAGGGGTTAAAAAAAAAAAAGAAGAATTTGATAGCCACCAATGATTGCCACAAGTTGGTGTGGTAATGTGCATGAAAACAGTCAAGTCATTGGCCTTGCCAATTTCTAGCTTCTTTGTAAGTGGAAAGAAACTTCTTGAGGAATTCAGGTTGGGAAGACTTTTTTTTTTTTTTAAATGTATTTAGTACAGGGTCTCACTACACAGATTAGACTCATAGTGATCCTCCTGTTTTTAGCCTCCTAAGTGCTGGGATTATGGATACAGGGAAAAGACTTCTGTAATGTACTTTTTTTACAGTTTTCAGATCAACAAGGAACTGACTCAATAATAACATACTTGAATTTGTTATTTTAAGCCCAAGCTGGTGAGACTATAGATGTGCTCTGTCTTCTGTGTTCTGGGACCCAAAAGTAGCATCTTCTTTCTGGGACAGTGGTTCTCATGGCAGAGAGGAAAGAAGGATGATAGAGCTCATTAATGGTTTTTACAGATTTTGCTTGTTATGTTATTTTCACTCACACTTTACTAGCTAAAGCAGGTCATATGGCTGCATTGGTCTCTAGACCCACTGTGAGAGGGGTGAATACTTTTATAATATTGTAATATATCACAGTGCCGGGCTGGTGAGATGGCTCAGTGGTCTAAAGCACCTACTTAGAACAAGCTTAGCAAAGCACAGGGACCGCTGTTCAATCCCCCAGCACCACATGCCAGCCAGCCCCGCCCCCTGGTAGGCTGAGCTGGCCACACACACACACACAATAAATAAATAAATTTTAAAAATATATCACTGTGTCTTTTTACATTTTTTTTCTTTAAATTGGTATAAAAGTATACTGTGGTGTCAACAGATTTTTCAGAGCTCATTCATCTTACAAAACTAAAACTCTGTACCCATCTAACTTATCTTGTTTCCTTCCCAGCCCCTGGGAACCATCATTCTACTTTTTGGGTCTAAGAGTTTGACTATGTTAGATACCTCAAGTAAGTGCAAACATGCAATATTTGACTTTCTGTGGTCAGTTTATTTCACTTAATATAATGTCCTTCAGTTTGTACATGTTGTAACATACCACACAACACTTAAAGCTGTGTGTGTGCATACCATGGACATTCAGGTGGCCTCTGTCTCTTGGCTGTTGTAAATAAAATGTAATGCTCATGGATATGCAGATATCTTGGAGGTTTTATTTTAGTTCTTTGGGCTGTATAATCTTTTCACATTCTTAAAATTTTTGAAAATCTTATTTGGTACAGCGTCTCACTATACAGCTCGTACTCGTAGTGACTTTCCTGTCTCAGCCTCTCCAGTCCTGGGATTACAGGCGTGTTCCACCATGCCCAGTTTCAGGGCAGACACAGCATGTGATACTAGGGATCAAAATTGGGATCTTGCGCTTGCCAGGCAGGTGCTTGGATCACTGAGCTATCTCTCTAGCCCTCTTTCCACATTCTTAATCATTAAAAAAAACTAACATAAATTTATATTATCAATATAAAACATACTCCAACCTAAAGACTAAATGAAAATAAAGACTTCATTAACGTTTGGAAATTTCTGTTGACTAATACAATAAAAATAGATAAATTGGATTTCTGTAAGGTTGAAATCAAGTCATTAACTTGCATTGGAAATAGATTTTTTTTTTTTAACATTTATTTATTGTGTGTGTGTGCGCGCGCGCAGCCAGCTCAGCCCACCAGGGGGCGGGGCTGGCTGGCATGTGGTCCTGGGGATAGAACCTCAGTCCCTGTGCTTTGCCAAGCTTGTTCCAAGTAGGTGGTTTAGACCACTGAGCCATCTCTCCAGCCCCGGAAATAGATTTTTTTTTAAAGCTCTATAGATTAAAAAAAAAAATCCTAGACTTTAGAGATGAGTTTTTTAAAGTAAAATTTTAGTTAAGATTGTTTTGCTGTATCTTATTATCCTTCGAGGCTTTAGGCTAGTGTTTAAGCTTTTGGAAGGCTTCAGGTTTTTGTGATTTTTAAATATAATTTGTATATGTAAAAATTAACTGAAAAATAAAGAGATTTGTTTTCCAGCTATTTATATCAGTTTTAAATATATAGAAGATAGCACAGAGAGTTCCTGGGAACTTCATACTCAATTTCCTGGTATAACATGCTGGTGTGATACATTTGTTGAAATTAATGAGCCAATATTGTATGTTATTATTAACTAAAGTGGATAGTATATTTAGCTTTTCTTAGTTGTATTTATCTTAGGGAGATTAACAGTGTTTTAATTGTCACAGTTTTCCATGTGAAGGTCCATCTTTTTCATAACAAAGTCATTAGTTTAATAAGACTGTGTATTCTGTGTTATATTACATTAGATAGCTAGGATTTATTCCTTTTTTTTTTTTTTTTTTGGTGGGACCGGGGATTGAACTCAGGCCCTTGCACTTGCCAGGGAAGCACTTATTCTACTGAGCCATCTCCCCAGCCCTAGATAGCTAAGATTTAAAGCTAACTTTAGACTCTCTAAAGTTCCTGTCATCCCACCTATCAGGAGGCTGAGGCAGGGGGATCATTGAGAGTGCTGCACAATTACTGAGTGAAACTTACCTTTAAAAAGCCCCCCCCCCAACCCCTTTGACTCGCAATGTAGAATTTATGTTAGATGAGGATTTATTATTAAAGTCTTAATTTTGTGATGATAATTATTATTGTTATTTTTGTCTTTTTGAGATAGGGTCTTGCTATGCAGTTCAGGCTGGACTTGAGCTCACTTTGTAGCCCAGGCTGGTCTCTAACTCAAAATAATCCTCCAGCCTCAACCTCCTGTATGCTGGATCAACAGGCGTGTACCACCACACCTGGCTTTTGGTATCTTCTTATTTATTTATTTGTGTGTGTGGCCAGCTCAGCCCACCAGGGGGCGGGGCTGGCTGGCATGTGGTGCAGGGGGATTGAACCGCGGTCCCTTTGTTTTTGCTAAGCTTGTTCCAAGTAGGTGCTTTAGACCACTGAGCCATCTCACCAGCTCCTTTTGGTATCTTCTTGACATTGATGAAACTATTTCTGTAATTAAGAT
>NW_004524760.1:3860749-3875514 GCF_000260255.1 Octodon degus | reverse complement strand
TGCCCAATCTTGTCTGATCTCAGAAAATGGGATGTTGTCTTTCTTTGATTCTGCCTCCTTTTTTGGCTTCATATATGTAGAGGCTCTTATTTATAAGTGTGTTTATAGTTGTTTCTTTTTCTGTCCTTTTATTTTTAACTTACTTATGGTTTTGAGCCAAAAGGAGTCTTTTGTAGATAGGATTTCTGTCTGCTTTAAGGCTGAATAGTATTCTAGTGCATGTGCATACACCATCTAAAAAAGTGATTTATTCACCTATTGGAGACTTCCTGTAGAAGAAGGTCTGCTGCTGCCCTGGGGAAGCAGGGCCTGACTCACACAGGGAATGCTGGCTGCTAGCCAGGGAAGGGTGAGGGGCAGCTCCAGGCCCTCTTGCCATGTCAGGAGGCCTATTTCTTTTCTTTTTTTTTTTCCCCGGAACCGGGGATTGAACTCAGACCCTTGCGCTTGCCAGGGAAGTGCTTATTCCACTGAGCCAGCTCCCCGGCCCCCAGAAGAATGGGCAGGCTCTTTTGTGTGTGTGTGTGTGTGTGTGTGTGTGTGTGTGTGTGTAACCAGGGATTGAACTCAGGTCCTTGCACTTGCCAGGCAAGTGCTTGTTCTACTGAGCCATCTCCTCGGCCCCAGGAGGCCTATTTCTTCATTCAATGTTTGCTGAGTTTCTTTAAATCTCTTATTTTCTGGGGCTGACAGCTGATTCTGATAGTTTTTTCTTGATTTTGTAATGGAAGAATAGACTGTTGGAGCTACACCATTTTTACAGATGTCATTCAAGCAAGATTTTTGTCTTTTAAAATAATGTCGCTGCAGCAAATAGAGTCCAAGAAATGATACTAATACTTATACAAATGGTTCACAGGATGGGATCCGACGTGGCCGACCCAGAGCTGATGCTGTACGGGATCTAATCAGTGAAGGGGAGCATTCATCAAGCAGGATCCGATGTGACATCTGTAACAGGGTGTTTCCACGGGAGAAGTCACTCCAGGCTCACAAAAGGACTCACACAGGTAAGTCAAGTACATTTTAGCCATTCCTAGAAGTAATACTTTATTAAAGCTAACCTGATGTTTAGGCTTATAAATTTTAGTTGCCTTCTATTTCCTTATGTTGCTACTGTTTGTGAATTTTAAAAACAGGCTGTGTGTATCATTTCCTTTTGGGTGAGGAGTGGTGGCTTTTAATATGGCTCCATGTGACTCTTAACAGTTATCAGGGTACTTATTCTGGGTATCACTGGCAGGTCATAGTTAAATTTAGTTCTCTTTGTATTTATTTGATATACTCTTAATTGGTGTCATTGTTAAAATTCATTTGTAGACCAAATAATAAAACTGTGATCATCACATTTTTAGAGAGAATTCTTTTCTTTTTTTTTTTAATTTTTTTTTAATTTTTCAACAAATAATACACTGCATATATTCTTCTTAGTGGTTAATTGCTGTACAAGATGCGGACTTGGGATCCTATTTACAAACACCATTAGAACAAATCATTCTATTCTAGAGAGAATTCTTGAGCGCTCAGTGTGCCATCAGTGTTTGGCCTAACCATCAGGTCTGCCTACCGTGGACTGATTTTTCAGAATTAAATGAATTGCAAACAGCTATCCCAAGATTATCATGCATCTTACCTATATGTAGAAACTATACTTGTGTTTTAAATACCATTTAGAGAGCAAAAATCTTATTTATAGAGGGGGCTTGTTCTTTCTGTAAGTTGATCCTAGAGGAAGGAACCTTGTAGTTCTTCTGAGAATTCACATAGGAGGAAACTGAAGTCTGACAAAGCCAGTGAATACTGGCCTACAGTGAGCTGAACCCTAAGTCTAGAGCTCTGCCTGTGCAGTTTAGTAGTTACCAGCACTCGTGGCACCTTTGCATGTGAAATGTGAGGAGTCTAAACTGAAATGCCAGTAACTGTAAAGTGTACTAAGAGGAAATAATCTCACTCATGATTCTAATATATTGACATGACAGTATTTTGGTTAAATTGGATTAAATAAGCATATGGTTAAAACCAGTTTCACTTGGTTTTGTTTTTTCTCTTCTAATGTGGCTTCCATGTGGTTTGTGTTATATTCCTACTAGCCAGTATTGATCTAGGATTTCAACTTTCTTTCTATCAGGAATCAAACTCAGGACCTTGCACTTGCCAGGCAGGCATTGTGCTGCTGAGCTACATCCTGGCTAGGATTTCAACTTTAAAATTTTTTTTTTTTTTTCCCCTTGTATTTACTTGCTTATTTTTCTTTCAGCTTTGAAGAGGAGGTAGACTTTATTGTGATAGAGTATAGTTTCCTTATCTAAAATTCCCCTCAGATAACTGTGTGTGGGTCACACACCCCTTGTTGGCATGTGGGACAATTCAAGATCATGGCCTCCATGAGAACACCCAGTCACTTACTCTGCCATACCTGCAATGTGTGTCACTGACCCTTCTAGACTTTGGCCTGCTATGCTGTATACCGAGGAAGTGAGCTCACAATCCCTAAGCATAGTGAAGATCTATCACATGTGCTTTGTAAAAAAACATTTCTCTTACTGTTTTAAATCATGCCCCTGTATCCTGTGTTTGTTACGTTATATTCACTTATTGTGACCACTTAGTCTGTCACTAAATGATGAGAAGTTTCAGGAGAACTTGTGACTGTTCTTTGGTCTTATCAGAAGAACCAGTGTATAATTGGTGGTTAAAGAATAGGTTTTACATTGCTGGGTTTGGTGGCACATGTCTGGAATCAAAGAATGCTGGATAGCTGAGACCAGAGGATGACAAATTAAGCCTAATCTGGGCAATTTAGCTCTATCTCAAAAACAAAATAAAGGGCTGAGGATATAGTTCAGTGGCACAGCACCTGCCTGGCAAGCATACGGTCTTGAGTTTGATTCCCAGTACCAAAAGAGAAAAAAAAAAAAATACTGACAAAAAAAGGGAGTAGAGGGGCCGGGGAGATGGCTCAGTAGAATAAGCACTTCCCTGGCAAGTGCAAGGGCCTGAGTTCAATCCCCGGTTTGGCCAAAGAAAAGGGGGGTGGGTAGGGATGTGGTTTGGTGTGAAGGCTGTGGCATATGCATATAACCCCTAGTACCATGCCCCCAAAAAAGTTTGTCCAAGAAATAATAAACTTAGTTGCTGAACAACATTGTGGAGCACATTTAGGAGCCTAACATTGTGTTATCTATGGGCATTTAAATGAAATACAGCGTAGTAGGAATTTTAGCAAGAACATCTGTGATGTGTTGATGTTTTTTAGAGGTAGAGTGAGGTACAGTGCTGGAGAACCTGCAGGACAGAAGATTTGAATGGACAGAACGTGGGATTTTCAAGGGCTAGAGCCAGATGAGGAGGAACTGCCTGTTAGCAGAGATGACTGCAGAGAGAAAATAAAGATATGCCTGGCACTTAGAGTGACAGTTTTAATCATCTAGAGAGCACTGTTGCCGTTTGGGATGGCTTAGGGGCAGCTAGGACAGTCCTTTCTCCATGGATGAGAAAACAGGAGTGAGAGACACAAGGAATCAGCAAGAGGCAGTGGGTTGGATTTTGGGGAGTGAACAGTCTGGGATAAACTGAAGAGGATCACATCAAGGACTTGGACCTGGGTTCTTAAAATCCCAAAGCCTGAAGAAAAGCTTGTGCTCTGCAGAGGGCCTGCTGCTGTCCTTGCTGTCAATAGCCCCCTCACTGGCTCTGTCGCTACCCCAGGGGCATAAGGGTGGAGTAAAGGGGTGGTCTCACTCCCTTCTCCCCCTTCCTTAATATAGCTTTTTCTCCACAGGTGAGAGGCCCTATCTCTGTGACTACCCGGACTGTGGGAAAGCCTTTGTTCAGAGTGGGCAGCTCAAAACACATCAGCGGCTCCATACAGGAGAGAAGCCTTTTGTTTGCTCAGAAAATGGTACGGTTGTCAAAGTTAAGTTGGGGAATACCTGGTAATGAGTTAATTAATAGTTAAAATATGTTTTACTTTCAATTTTTGAGGTTAAAGATTTTTGATACGAAATATATTAAACATAAGCTTTATTTATTTTTAAGGAGCAGAATTTATTTATTGGGGGAAAGAAAGCTCTCTGAGAGCAACAGGAGGGGAACCTGAGTGTGTTGCCCTCATAAGCTTTTTTTCTTGCTAATTGTGATCCATGCTAAATTTTATGGAAATGATTTTCAAATACAGCGTTCTTTTTAGATGGAAACCTTAACAGGCAATTAAAAATACCATATCCAATTGCAGGGAGCAGAACAATCTGTAAAAGTAAACACAGCCTTCAGAGTAGGCTTTGATGTTGGTTTTCAATTTCTTAGCTATTCAACTGAAATAAGCATATGATCTTTTTTTATCTTTTAAATTCTTTGATTCCTTTTCATTTTTGTTTTTATTCGTTTGTTATGTACTCATCATAGTTCTTTCTATAGCATATCTTAATACTTCTTGGTACATTCCCTTCCCTTCTCCTCTCTTCCTCTCTACATCTTAGTTCCCTTCCCATTTGCAGAAGATCTGTCTCCTTGTTTCCTCTTATTTACATTTTACCTTAGTCTTTAATTTACTTATACTCTGAGTTCCTTATATAAGAAAAAACATGTTGTAATTTAAGCTTCTGTGTTTGTTTTATTGCACTTATTATCTCAAGGTAATCTTTTCTTAGGTGACCTTTTATCACAATTTCTAAAGTTTTTTTTAAGCAGTTACATTTAATAATAATAAAATATTATTAACATTTTAAAATGTTAATAATATAACATTTTATATTACATTTCAATATAATTCTGTCCTGTTCCTCTAGATTCTTGATTACTGTTATAAATGTTACAAAAGTGTTTCATCTAGTGAATTTGCTTAAGCAAATATATAACCATTACTTCAATATTAAATACTTAAATTAAATATTAATGTTGTAAAAATTTGCTTATTACCAGCAAAGACCAAGGGGATGTTTTCACACGTACAGCTTTGTTTCTTTTGGGGGATGTTTTCAGGAACTAGAGCTCCTGGCTCAGAAAATTTGAGCATGTGTATGACTTGTGTTTCTTGGGGTTTGGAGAGATGTACATGGTGGTGACTGTGCTGTGTCCTCTGCTCCTGCACTGGCATTGTGGCTGTGTAGAGGCGTGCTTGGTTCTAGAAGGCCAAATCTCTCCTTTACTTTTTCTGTATATACTAATGAGACTGGATATTTTAATATGTCTGCTGGGTATCTATGTTCTAGCAAGTGTCTCCCTCCTTGTTTAAAGGCTGCCTGAGCAGATTCACTCATGCAAACCGCCACTGTCCCAAGCACCCGTACGCCAGACTAAGGAGAGAGGAGCTGACGGACGCACTCAGCAAGCACCAGGCTGCAGACAATAAGGCTGCTGCGGAGTGGCTGGCAAAGTAAGGCATGGTGTGGGCAGCTGCGGAGGTCTCTGCCAGGCGGGGGTTTTGGGTTAGGCACTCTCACTTTATTTTTTATTTTTATTTGTTTTTGGTGGAACTGGGGATTGAACTCAGGCCCTTGTGCTTGCCATTGAAGCGCTTATTCTACTCAGCCATCTCCCCGACCCCCCCTCTTACTTTAAATAAGCTGCTTTTACACACATATGGAGTAATTCACAGTAGTTGTTTCTTTACAAAATGTTATAAATGGTCTATGCATGATTAAAATCTACAATATAATTAGGTTGTATGCCCCAGCCAGTTTCATTTATTTTTTCACTGTAAGGTATACTATTTCTTTTCTTCCAGTTTTAAATTGTGCTGCTGAGGTAACCCCACAATTTATTTTAAAAGGAAGTGTTTTCCTCTTTTTTTGTGGGTATATGTGTGTAGAGATAGGATCTTATTGTGTTGTTCAGACTGGCCTTGAACTAACAGTGGCTGGCTGTCACACGTTTATCTCTTGAGTGTCCTCCTTGCTGACCAGAAATACATGAGAGCGGTGTCTTGCCACTGCTGTAACCCTAAGGCCCATAGTTCATGGGCCTTAATATTCAAACAAGCAAAGAGCATGTTTTGGGGGATGAAAATTTTTATATATAAAGGAAAAGTGGAAAAGCAAAGGTCAAGTGTTTGTCCCATCAGTTTGCTACCGCTGAGAGTCAGTCACAATGGCAGGAACACCTGAGCGAGAAACCATGTGAGACAGGAAGCCAGATGATTCAGGGGCCAACATCACTCTTTTTACAATGGTGCAGTTCGGTGGGAGCCAACCAGAGTCGTAAGAGCTGTGATGATGCTTCCTGAGGACCGAGAACCCGTGACCTGATGATAACCTTGCGCTCGGCCTCAACTCGCAAAGGTTCTGTTATTTCCACACACTCCCACACTGACGATTGGCTTCCAGCATGTGCTGTGACACACGTACACACTCTTTAGGGGTGCACACTCAAACCATACCCGAACTGTCCCTCTCCTCTTCCTCAAAGTTTACTTTTTTTTTTTTTTTTTTTTTTTTAATGTATTTAGTACAGGGTCTCACTACACAGACCAGACTTATATCCTCCTGTTTTCAGCCTCCCAGGCGCTGGGATTACAGGTGCCTGCTTAACATATTAATCTCTGTCACCTTTTGTCAATGTTTTACACAGTTAACTGTCAGAAATTACCAGGATAGAGAGGCCTCTAATGACTTTTTAAAAACCATTTGTGTTTGAATCTTTTCCTATGTGTGCCTCAAGGTAGCAGTGTATCTTTCTTGATGCAGGCACTAGGAGTCAGGGCCTTCCACCTGCGGGGCCTGCAGGCAGCCAGCAAAGGACAGGCGCAGAGTTACTCTAGGGGAGGCCACTTGTGAATACCCAGGCCGAGCAGGAATTTGCACTTCTTTGCCCTTGAGTTGTGACTTCCGTCAGTGGCAAGTTTATGTGAGATGCGAAGTCCTTTAGCACTTTATGAGCTAAAACACAGAAAAGCAATATTCTTTCGAAAAGCTTTAGTTTTTAAGGAAGAGTACAGTCAAGACACGCTGTGTGCCCTAACAGTTCTCGGCCTTTTGGACAGGTACTGGGAGATGCGGGAGCAGCGCACCCCGACCCTGAAGGGCAAGCTGGCGCCCAAGGCGGACCAGGAGCAGCGTGACCCGCTTGAGTGCCTGCAGTCGGACGGCGAGGACGATGAGAAGAGTGTCGCCCAGCAGCGGCTGCAGGAGCAGCGTGAACGGCTGCATGGGGCTCTGGCGCTCATTGAGCTGGCCAACCTGACTGGCGCACCGCTGCGCCAGTAGCCGATGCCAGGCAGAAGCTAAGCACCTTACTTGCTTATCCTAGGCTGCTATTCTGTAGAATTTATGAAGAATGTCATTACCCCAGAAGCTGGGGTGAGAGAGAATTGCACTTTTTTATATGGAAATAGATTGGATGTAAAGTTTAAAATTATTTTGTAAATAAGGACTGTACCATACAGGGTAGAAAACTACATATTGTGGGAAGCTAGATTTTGCAAGTTTAATGCATTCATTGGAAGCAGTTCTCACAGGAAGCACTTTCTGAATAAGACACTTGTGTGAAAAAGCAGAAAATGGTACAAGGAGCCAAAGAAGATTGAAATAGATTATTTATAAGATCATTTTTAACAATGTATATTAGTATATTTTAACATTAATACTGTAAACACTGAAACAAACAAAATATAAAATGTGTTTGTAAGATATATATTTTTAAATTGCTCAATAAGGCTAGAGAAATGGGAAGCTATTTGGGAAGCTGTTCTAAGTTAAGGACTTGGAAGAAAGATATCTGAGGATCTTGGTGAAATACACAATAGTTCAGAATTTTGGCAATTGGAGTAAAATCAGTCTTATTCTACCCGACTATAATGTTTGAGTTGGAAAAGCACTTGTCACCCCTCACATGTTAATGGGAACTTTTGCACATTTCACGTTTCTCATTCGCTGAAAATCGAGTGATTAATCTTGCAAAGTCTAGGTAACATGGGAATTGGTGTTTTTTATATATATGATGGACCCTGTCATGAGATTTGGCACGTGGATTTTTATTAATAAAAGGGACATCTACAGGGTTGCTTTGTAGTGAAATGTTTTAGCTCTTTTGTTAGCAAACACTAAATTTTAATTGTACTGCTTATTTAGAATTATTAGCAAATGGAAGCCTCCATATTTATATTTTCAGTGCATAAAGCCACCTTCTGCTTTACTTGAGAATAACATGCCAAGCTATTTTGTGTTCACTAAATTTAGTTATCAGTTAAACACTGCAGAAAACAATAGCTACTCAAATATGTAGATTTCTGGGATAGTTTTTAACTGCAAGTGTGTTAACTTGTGTGGTGGTTTAAAACCATTTTTTCCCAAATAAATGAAGTTAATAAACATCACTTTATGTACTGAAGCATGACTGAAATTTAAAAACGGAGCAGGCCACCTCCTTTTTATAAGCAAAACCCTCTTATCACATGAGCTTTCGTTGTAAACGAAATGACATGCATAGCATGGTAATTTATAGACTTCTTAATTGGAGTGAACCTCAAAATATAGGGGGAAAGATGGGCTCCTCAGCTTCTTTTTTCTTTGAGTAAAGTGGTACCCTCCAAATGTAGTTCATATGTTACCTAGAATGTAGGCTTTGTATCCAAAAGTCCTGAAGTGTGGCAGTACACAGGTAGTTTCCAGGGGACAGGCTTGGGGGAGGGGAGCCAGGGGAGTTTTTTGAAGAGAAGTGGAGAGGGGAAGAGCAGACGTGGCAGTTAGAAATAATGTGTATGATGAGGACATACGTTAAAAATATAATTCCTCTGTACAGATAATTACAGATCTTTTAGGGAATTTTTGTAATAAGAAAATTTATAGTCGTAATGATCTAAGAATTCTGTTTGTAATTTGGTATACGGAATTTTAACTTGGAGCACTTATGAATTTGGTTACAGACCATAGCATATGAAATTTCCTGGTTTAGGTTTCAACATCTACTCTAGAATTTTCCCTCTCAACTATAACTTAACATGAATTGAAAAGGAACACTCAGTCTTGGGAAATGTAAAATCTGGTAAATTTACCTAAAGAAGGAAGGTCAATAAGAATACAAATATTTGTCAGTTCACAGATAATAAAAAAAAAATCTAAGACTTTTAAAAAGCAAGGATTTTTTTATTGTTTTTCCAGTCAGCTTTTGTAAACCATAAGTCGTTCATAAATATTTTTATTTGTATAATTGGAAGTTTTAAGAAATTATTACAATTCTTTACGAACATTTAAAAGGTTATCCTTTGATATAAGCTATATACTTGGACAAAATATATGGTATCTAAAATTTGAGGTGTGTTAAGACTGCTTTTTGTTTTAAAAATGTGGTTTACATTCAAATTTTTGAAGTGTTTTATGCTTCATACAGCTATTTTGCAGTGTGGCAGAGTTAACAGCATAGAATAAACATGCTGTAATTTTAAAAGATGCTTTGAATAAAAATTTATTTTAATTTAAAGTTTAAAATACATAGTCATTCTTGAAGCTTTATAATTTATTTTTCTATCAGTATAAACATGATATAAAACCTTTGACAGAGACATGACAGCCCTCCATTCTTTTTGTTGTTTTAAATTTATGTATTTGGTACAGGTTCTTGATATGCAGCTTGGACTCCTACTGATCCCCTGTCACAGCCTCTCCAGCACTGGGATTACAGGTGTGTGCCACCATGCCTGGTTTCAGTGGCCAGCAGGGTGCTGGGCTGGCTCATGCAGTACCTGGGATTAAATCCAGGTCCTTGCAGTTGTCCAGCAGACGCTTAGACTGCCGAGCTATCTCCTCACCCGAGCCCTCCATTCTTTGGTCAGCATTATTTTAGTGCATTTTATAGTTCATTCCAGTCTTATTCCAGGTATCTCTTTTGCATAGTTGTAACCTGAGTGTGGAATGTCTTACTTTAAAATTATGGGTTTTTATAGCACAGATATTTGAACTGGACGCCTTTCATGGCTCATTATTACAGTGTTAAACGACACTGGTGTAGATAAGTATTAAACCACTGGCAGCCCTGTCCTGGGCCTTCAGTAGGATCATCAGGTCCTGCGATTGCACTTCTAGTCCAGATGTGTTCAGACTTTATTTAGGGCTGGGTGGGTCTTTTTAAGATAAGGTTTCACTCAGTTCAAGTTGGCCTTGAACTCCTGCTTCAGCCTCCTGAGTGCTGGGATTAGCCAATTTTTGTATAATTTTTTGGAATGTCTTTGAGCACTTGCAGCCTCAGAGCTCATTCTGTCTGGATTTTTCAAAAGAATCTTACAAAGAACTCAAGTATGAGTTGTAATTTGAACAGGATAAAGATGAGATTCGAACAGTGACTGCAGACCTACTGTTTTGTAATCAAAGTGACCTAAGACATCTTTTGGAGAAAATTAAAAGGGACTTATGTATATGAATCTTTTTCTTATTTTGGGTAATTTGGGCCCTCTTCAAAAGTTTTGCTTTAGTTCCTCAATCAGGGCTAAAATGTTTGTTTTTAGCCTCTGGCTGTTCAGTGGCCAGAGGACAGCGGTTGCCCCAGCATCTGTACAGTTACACTTGGACTTTCACTAAGAACGTTTTGCATTTCTAAAAGTACCAGATTTTTTTTAACATTAACCATTAATAGAATGAAAATACAGAACACTTTAAGAGCTGCTACCAGAGGCAGTCCTGGGAGGTTTCCTTTGAAATAGGCCTACCGGTGCTAACAGCTGTCCCTTAGGGAAGGGAAGAAGTGTGCCCTTGGGTGAGGACAGGACCTGCCCTAAAACACCCAGAGGCACCCGAAGCCCTGACACTATCCTAGGTGCTTATCAAAGAGAACTGAAGTCTGTACACATGTTCAAGAATGGCCAGCGTGTTCCCTATTAGCCCTAAACTGGAAACAACCATCGTGCCCATCACACCATTAAACAACAAAAAAATGTTAAGTGGCAAGGATAATTAGCCGAGTTTAAAAAAAAGTGACAAATTCTAGAAAAGCATCTCATTTACATTAAATTAGAAAAAGAAAGGCAATGAGATGGGGGAATTCAAAGGGGCGTCAGGAACTTTTGAGGATGGTGGAAGTGTACTATGCGGTGATCTAAGCGATGACCTCGACGCGTGCATTTATCAAAACTCAAAATAGCTCAGAAGCGGGGTGCTCTCCTGCGATGCCGGCAGTCTGGGAGGGTGATGCAGGAGCACGGCAAGTTGGATCCCACCCTGTCGCAAAAACAAAACAAAGAACAACCTAAACTGTACTCACAAATTTCATGTTATTGGATAAAAATCACACGTTGAACATAGTTGAGCGAGCAGAAGGAAGCCCACGGCGCGCGGCGTCCAGGCGAGCGGCCTCCTCCCAGCCCGCTCGGCCCGGGGTGCAGCCGAGGGCGGGCGGGCGGGCGGGCCGGTTCCCGCGCGGCTCTTCCTGTTCCTGCCGCGCCCTTCCCGCGGGCCGGGACCTGACCATGACGGCCGCGGCCGCCGAGCCCTCCCGCGCCGCCCGGCTGCTGTCCGCGCTGCTCTACGGCGGCTGCTCCCTGCTCCTCGTGCTGCTCAACAAGGCGCTGCTGACCGCCTACGGGTGAGGGCCGGGCCGACCGGGACGCGGGGCCGGGACTCCGCCGGGGGCAGCGAGGTCGCCGCCTGACGCTCGCCGCTGCGGGCCGCGGCCGCCGCGAGCTGGAGGAGGCTCCACCCACAGGTGGATCTCGGAGCCGGGGAGGGAGGCTGGGTTCCGGCCCCCAGGCGCCACCATCGGATCAGCCTGAGCCCCGCGGCTGTATTGCTTGACCATTCCTTCCGGATAGCGGCAAGTGCAGGGAAAACAGTTACAAGTTATGCGGTGGCGGGTTTTAATTCAGTTTTTAGTTTTATTAGTACCTGTTCGCGGCGCACAGTGATTCCACTCCTCGGTGGGAGTTGGTAGTGTACCAAACATCCTCATTCCTTTCGGGTCCTTTTCCCTTTTCTCCTGCTCCACGCCTGCCTTTCGCGGTGATGCAGGGAGATTTAGGATTAGCGAGAAATAAACCTGTGAACTCCCGCTTCTTTGAGCCTCACTGTAAGAACTAGAAAATCCTGTTTAATTCTGCAGGTGCGCTGGCAGTCCTGAAAGCTGTGGGTTTAAACCCAGCCCTGGGCGGTTAGCAGCTCTGTCTCTCAGGACTGTTGGCCTACTCAGCAAGTTCCTCAGACACAAGCTGGGGGATTGCAAGCTGTGTGTGAGCGCTCTGGGGACTACCTTGCTGCCAGAGGACCAGAACGTCCACAGTTCGGAGCCCCGAGAGTCGGACCTACAAATGCAGACCTTCAGCCGTCTCTCTTTTTGTATTTGAGAAAACAGACTCACAGGAAACCAGCTGTGAACGCACAGAGCCCAGGCCAGGAGATGGAGCTTGGGGGAGTGGGTGTAAACTAAATAAATAAACCCCAGCCGTACTAGGGACATCTCCAGTACTTTCATAATTTTTCAAATTTTGAGACACTCTCTTAAGTTGCCCAGGCTGGGCTTGAGTTTGTGATCCTTCAGTCTCCTTCAATGCTGGGGTCTACAGGCCTGAGCCACCACATCCAGCCATTTGCATTGTCAGATGTGACCAGGATTGTAGACGGGAGAAAAAGGCAAAAAAAAAAAAAAAAAAAAAAACAAAACCAAGGAAAAAAATGTGTAGTTTTAAGTAACATGGTCCCTGAAGCTTCACCAAGCAGGGGACTTTTTTTATTTTGGTAGTACTGGGGATTGAACCCAGGGCCTTGTGTATGCTAGGCAAATGTTCTCCAATGAAGCTACATCCCAGTTCTTTTTGTTTTTTAAGACAGTCTCACCAGGTTGCCCAGGCTGGGCCTGACAGCTGGGCCTGACACCTGGGCCTGACACCTGTGATCCTCCGGCCTCAGGCTCTTGGGTAGCTCAGGCTGTCACTGTAGCACCACACCTGCTCACCCTTTGTCTTTATTGTTAAGGATGCCCCAAAGGATACAGGTGCACACATCAGGTGAGGAGATGGACAGGTACGTTTGGGGAAGGGGTTAGAGCTCCCAACTGCCCAGGGTCAGCTCCTTACCTGTCCTTGTATGGAGGCTTCATTATGTAGTGTGATTGAACCGTTGGTTAAGAGTGATCTGTGATAGGTTCTGGCCTAAGTATGAATGGCTGAATCTTTATGGTGGTCATCTAATACGGCTGAAGCCCTTAGAACAACAGCTTATCTTCCCAGAGACCACCTCCCTCCACTTCTTCTCCAATTCAGCCCAGAGTGCAGTTTCCTTTCACCTCTCCCCCCACCTCAGGGAAGCCCCTCATCAGCTCCCTCAGGCATATCTAAACATCCCCCTCAAACCCCACCCCTGCAAAAGATCATAAATGCCTCCGCCTCCCTTTGTCCAACTCCACGGAATTCCTAGAGTGTGTTGGGCCCTGGACCCTGCTTCCAATGAGGTGGAGCTGTGTGGGGTGTCCAGCAGAGGGTAACACCTCTGTCGCTGGCTGCTGTGTTCACAGCAGGTATTGGGGGAGGTAGGGAGGAAGCAGGAGCGTGTGATCCTTGATAGGTTTTTTCAGGCGCACGCCTGGCACAGCAGAGAAACAGGCAGAAGGAAAAAGGGAAAGGGGCTTTATTTTCTTTGAGAACACGGAGAAAATTTGGGGAAGATAAGGAATTCTCTGGAGGTGGACAAAGGGAGGCTGAGGCTTTTATGGCCTTTTGCAGGGGTGGGGTTTGAGGGGGATGTTTAGATATACCTGAGAAACTGATTTTGGGGATCTTCCCTGAGATGTCAGGAAGGGTGAAAGGAAACTGCACTCTGGGCTGAACTGGAGAAGAAGGGGGGAGGTGGTCCTGGGAAGATGGGCTTTTGTTTTATAGGCTTCAGCTATATTAGATGACCACAATAATGATTTAACAATTTATACTAGGGCCAGAACCTATCAATCAATAGTTTTACTTTTATTCTAATGTTGGTTGAAGTCCTGTGGAAGCTTTTAGCCTGGGAGCAACAGGACATAATTTGTATTATTAGAATGATTTCTTCGGGGGATGGATGGGTAGGGAGCTGATGGGATTGTATTGTATCAGGGGGAAGTGCCAGGTGAGCCACCATGGTGGCCTGGACTGGGTAGATGTGGCCTGCAGCTATAGAGAAAGGGTATGGATTTGGGGTACATTATGGTTGTCAGTTTTTGTTGTGCTGCTAGGGTTTGAACCAAGGCCTTGAGCATGCTGAGCAGGCGCTCTGCATGAGCATGCCCTGCACTTTACACCTGGGCCTGCTGTTGATACTATTTATGAGGTCTTGTGTAGTCAGCTTTCTGTTCCTCTGATAAAACCACGGAGCGGGGGGTGGGGGGGGGAGCGCTGGGGTGAATCAAGATATAGCATGTCCAGGTACAAACAGCCTGTGATGTGAACACTTTGCATATCTGAAAGTACCACTAAATTTAATTAATTAAAAATTCTATCCAATTGCCAGGAGTCGAACAAATGCAAAAAGTTCTTTACACAAAGACATTCTGAGCAATACACATTATGTATGCATGAGGGAAAAATATGCTTCTACATAGAGGAGGTGTTATGGTTCGTGTAAGGATGTACCCCTACTCCCCCAAGCCTCATGCAGTCATGGGAGTGGGTTTTGTGAAAGTGGCTGAATCTAGACTTTGTGATTGCTTTGTAGTGCAATGCTGGGATTAAGTGTGTAAGTGCTATGCCTGCCCTAGGCGGTAGCCTGCATAGAGTGTTAGGGAGAGAAAGAGGCTTGCCGCGCCAACTGCCTGCCTCTTGCTGCACAGGGCAGCTCCCAGGGTCTTGGGTGCAAATCCGCATCTGGCAGACTAGCTTT
>NW_004524760.1:3859786-3860649 GCF_000260255.1 Octodon degus | reverse complement strand
TTGATATACTGATTGAGGGCAGAGTTTTTGGTGATATTTTAATATTTTTAGCATCCCAAGAGAATGAGTGGGAGCCAACAAGGTCTGAGCATGGATGAATGGGGTGAGGTGATGGCTGGCCTTTTCAGTATGGTGTGAGGTAGGGATTAGGGTCTGTACTGGTTGGCATACTCCTTTCAGTGTCATCTTTGGCATCACTCCAGTGTCCAGGTATGTGTATCTGTCTCCATGTCTTTTTTGTTCCCTTGTCCTTCTGGACATGCCACGTAGTCTCATTTATTATAACTAAGTCTTGACATATACTAGAGTCATTCTGTGAACTTTATTGCTTTTCAAGAATAGCTTAGGTGACTTTTGCCTTCGTATTTAGTGCTAGGATCAACTTGTTTGTTTCTGTCTGTATTTGTATTGAGATTTCTTTGATTCTATAAATTAGTTTCAGGATAATGCACCTTATTAGGACATTGATTTTTCTAATCCAGGACCTATATTGAGATTTTCAATTTTTTAAAAAAATGCCAAATAATAGTTCTCTATATAGTTTTCTTGTAGTGTCCTTTCTAAATTTATATTTATTAACATTAATAACTTGTCATCAGATTCTTTGCTTTTTCTATGTATACAATCCTGTTGTTTGTTTTAACCACAAAGGGCAAAAGAGTTGCCAAATTTAGCAATCAATGATCAATTTTTTTTTTTTATGATTTAGTACAGGGTCTACAGGGTTTCACTATGTAGATCGGACTTGAAGTGATCCTCCTGTTTTCAGTCTCCCAAGTGCTGGGATTACAGGCTTGCCACCACCATGCCCAGTCTCAATCACCGTCTCAGCATGCCCCAAGGGTTGGGCTGGCACAGCACAC
>NW_004524760.1:3855732-3859686 GCF_000260255.1 Octodon degus | reverse complement strand
TAAATATTGTATATTCTCCCTAGTATAAGAACTCCAAAGAAGAAATACAAATAGAAAGATATAATACAAGTAAAAGGAAAGCAGGATCTCAAGGAAAGAGGCTCACAGGACAGCACTCCACTGGCAGTGCACTGCACACACCTGTGCTCCAAGCCCCGCCCCCAGCCCCTGCTGTTTCCAACTCCATTATTTGCCAGCCTGTTGTGCCTGCCGACAAAGGAGCACGTAGATCTTCTCTTTGATCCAGTCTTTGTTATAAGGCTGGTATGTCTGGGTATCAGCTCGGTAAACAAGGCAACTGAAGTCTGCCAGATCGTCAATAAAATCAAACAACTGACTGATCTCATATGTGATAGAGGGACTGTTGGGGTTCATTCTCTTCAGATGTTCTTCATACATCTTACACCTTCCATGCATTCATTAACAGATTCATAGTCAGCGTAAGTTCTGCCTTCTGGCCTCTTAGTAGGCTGCACCAGCAAAATAGTATGAGACATCTCACCAAAGCCTCCGCAGCTGCAAACGCGGACTCCACAAGTCACACACGAGGTCAGGGGCAACCCAGACTAGCTTTTTGACTGCCTCAGACTCTTTCCCTCCTGCCTGCCTGACGCCTTCTACATTCTCCTGCAGCCTCCAGTGTTTTTCTCCCTCTAACCCTCTTTTACTGAGAGATAACAATGAGCTGGGGATCTTCCTCTCCTTTCTGCAGAAGTGGGGGTGCGACCCCCACTCCTTTCGCTGTGCTGGATCCCTCTCCTGTCTCTGCTTCCTTATGTTCAGTGCTGTAGGACTTCAGTTCACAGACTGCAGAGAGCTGGCCAGAGCCAAAGAGCTGAGGCAGGAGGGTCACTTAGGACCAGTTGTTCAAGGTCAGTCTGGGCAGCATAGCTCAACCTTGTCTCAAAAAAGGACAAAAGTGGGCAACTAATTCCATGCAGAAATATACAAAGAAGATAATAATGATTATCCATATTCCCCCTACTTAGACTCAGATATTTTTCAATCCTGGGAATTGAACCCAGGACCTTCTTACTGGCTTACTTACTCCATACCATTTTTATTAGGTGTCTTAAAACAGGATCTCATTAAGTCACCAAGTCAAAGTTGTGATCTTCCTGCCTCAGTTTCGTGGAGCACTGGAATTACAGGCGTGTTCCCAGCTACAGCCTTGGAATATCTAGTCGCCTTTTTAAAAGAAAAGTCCTTCTGTTGTGGTTGTTATAAAGAATTCAAACAAAAGAGAAATATTAGGCTGAAAATTTAAACTGTTTAGTAAGTGACTGTCAACAATTTCAGATATCTTTTATAGATGATGGGTTCTATTTGTGGGTATATAGATGGAGACATAGAGATAGATATTGAATTACTGTTCATACAAATCATTCAGCTTACAGAGGTTACTTGTTTGCTCATTTATTTCTTAATGGTTTTTTTAAACTCAAAAATAAATTAGAAGGCTGGGGAGGTAGCTCAGTGGTCTGACTACCTGCCTGGCAAGCACAGGGACCTGGGTTCAGTGCCCAGTACCAGGTACCACATGCCTTTGGCCTGGAACCCTGGATGTGCCAAGCCGGCCACTGAAACTGGGCATGGTGGTGCATGTCTCCCCAGCACTGGGGAGGCTGAGACAAGAGGATCACTATGAGTTGGAGCTGTGTAGTGAAACCCTGTACCAAATAAATAAAGAAATAAATTGGAGAAAGTAGGGGAAATATTTAATTATTTTGAGGATTACTTATACCTCCTCCCTACTTTTTATTGTAAGATGTTTCAGTGATACTGAAAAATTGAAGCCAGACATACATGCCTGTAATTCTAGCACTCTGGAGGCTGAGGCAGGAAATCAAAAGTTTGAGTTCAGTCTTTGCAATTTAGCAACTCCGAGAGTCTGTCTTAAATAAATACATACAAATTAAAAAGGACTTGGGATGTAGGTCTTCGCAAAGGCTCTGGGTTCAATCCCCAGTACCACCAGCACCACAAGAAAGGAAAAAAAAAAAAAAAAAAAAAAAAAAAAAGGACAACAGGCTACCCATTTACCGTGCACTGAAATGAAATAATTGCTTGTTTTGTTATAGCTGTTCCCCTCCCCCACCAGCCGTGGAAAGTAAGCTGCACGTGGCATGCTATGTGACTACCATCTCCCAGATACTTCACCACACCTTTCATGACACAAGGGACAGCATCCTACATTGTGCCATCTTTCCTCTTAACAACTTAATGACCTGCTAAAATAAACTAATCCCTAATCTATAATGTCCCCAAGGTACTTTTGTGCATTTTAAAATATCTGAGTCAAAAGCAAGTCAAGGCTCATACAATGCACATAGTTAGGTATTTTTAAGTTGTTTAAACCGAGAGAAGTCTCCCCTCCCACCCCTTTCTTGTTCCGTTGATTACTTGAAAAACCACGGGCCAGTGGTTCTGTGAATATTGTACAATAGGTGGCTTATATTTTGAAGTCTCCAGTAACTTATTTTCTTTTTTTTTTGCGGAACTGGGGATTGAACTCAGGCCCTTGCGCTTGCCAAGGAAGTGCTTATTTTACGGAGCTATCTCCCCGGCCCGCCAATAACTTATTTTCTTGTATTCCTAGACTGAAAGTTTAATCAAAAGGCTTGAGTTTGTTTGGTTCAGACACTTTTGGTAAGAGTACTGAACAGCTAGGCCTGTGACCTTCATGTCATATCCAGGTGGGGACCCAAGTTGCACTTAGGTAATGAAATTTCACTTCAACTGAATTCAATATTGTAATTTTTTTTTTTTAATTTTAGGGAAGGGTCTACAGGGTGTTCAGGTCTCACTACTAGATCGGACTCATAGTGATCTGCCTGTTTTTAGCCTCCCAAGAGCTGTGATTACAGGCACGCACCACCACATCCAGTCTCAGCTGCTGTCTCAGCGTGCCCCAGGGTTGAGGCGGCAGGGCAGGCCCAGGGATTGAACCTCTTTCCCCTGCTCCTCCTTGCAGGCGCTTTAATCTGCTGAGCTTCAACTGAATTCAAAGGAGAAAAGCGAAGTTGATTTTTAAATTTTTTAAATCAAAGAACTGTTCATTTTTAAATGTAACCATCTCTGGGCACCGGTGGGGGATGGAGTCTAGGTCCCCTGGGTTCCTTACAGGAAATGGGGCAGTGTTGACACACAGCCTCTCACACCCTCTTAAGAGATTCTCTGAATTGCCCACCATGATGCGATGGAAATACTGTAAGGATGGTTGTTACCTGATGCTAGGCATCAGATAATGACAAGGAGGTCTGCGTGGGTTCCTTGCGCACACAGGCTGTTTCCCCTGAAGGGCTGGATCTGTAGTTGGCCACATCCATGCATGGGTGAGGGAGCCAAGACGTGGACGGCAACTGTGTTTTCTTCACTATAAGGGTTAATGCTTTTAAAATATCTTGTTCAGGTGAAAAGGTCATAGAAGACATTAAGAAGTTACAGCTGTTAGTTTTATTTCATTATTTTATTTTTTTAATGTATTTAGTACAGGTCTACAGGGCCTCACTACATAGATGGAACTCATAGTGATTCTCCTGTTTTCAGCTTCCCAAGTGCTGGGATTACAGGTATACCACCATGGCCAGTCTCAATCGACCGTCTCAGCACGTCCTGGGGTGGGGTCTGCACGGCATGCTGGGGATCGAACCCCGGCTGCTGTGCTCTGCCTAAGCAGGCGCTTTAGTTTGCTGAGCTATCTGGCCAATCCTCATTAGGTTTATTTTAAACCTATGTTTTAGATTTTGATAGTCATAGCCTGTCAGCCATAGGAAATGATAAGGTCCCACTATGCAGTTCTGGCTGACCTTGAACTCATTGTCTAACCTAGGCTGGCCACTACCTCCCAGTGATCCTCCTGCCTCAGCCTTCTGAGTGCTGGGATTACAGGCATGTACTGCCACAGCCCTCGGAATTTGGCTTTTATGTTTGACTCATCCTCTTGAGTTCTTT
>NW_004524760.1:3842519-3847732 GCF_000260255.1 Octodon degus | reverse complement strand
CTAAGTTGTTATTCTGTGTTCTTTGTAGCTTCCCTTCACCAGTTTTTCTTGGAATTGGACAGGTAAGTGAAAAAAAAAAAAAAAAAAAGCATCTGTGTGCATAATTACTTAAGTGCTTTTGTTGAACATATTCCTGGTAATACAACATGAGACATTTATGCATTGTATTTTTTTCTACATCATAGGAACAATTATTCCTGTGAATAAAACAAATGCTTAGTTTAAGTTTGTGATGGAATAAAATTCCTTTAACGCAAGGGGCCATAAGACTGTAAGCCTCTAAGGGTGGTGGGTAACAAATGAGTGGTCTGGGACCTGGAGGGACAGGAGAATTCTGGTCCCACTAAGGTTTGGAGGTGATACCTAGGTTCAGCCACTGTGCTAAGAACAGGGTTGGAGTGCTGAGGTACGATCCACTTTTCCCTTAACCCACCCCCTCCAAATTCTTTTAGAGAAGAAATTTGAATTTTTATATCAAATCTCCAAATTCTTAAATGTTAACTTCCAATTCACATTTTTGTAAATCTCTGTATTGGGTGGGTGAACAAAAGCATGCTTGTAATATTTGCTCGTGAGTACAAGAGTGAGTTTGGGTAAACTTTCAAGTTAAGACCATTTGGCTTTTTCTAAACTTTCCCATCAAAGTTAATTTTTGGCTCGTTTATTCTTTTGGTCACATGTTGGTAATTTCCAGGAGGCAAACAATCATTATGGAAGATTTTTTTGATTTTGCTTTGATTATAGAGAGAAAAACTTAAAATTATGAAAATTATAATTGTTTACTAAATTTTAAGGTATAAATGCAGAAAAATCTGTCATAGATGAATAAACATTATTCTACCTTGATGTTTTCCTAATTAATAATTCTTTCAACTTTATTTTAGAAGAAAAATTTTAACAAGAGTATATTATCTTCCAAAAACATATCTGTATGTTTTAATTGGAAAACACTTTAATGTGCCCCCAGGAATCTTCAAATTGAATAAATTTTGTTTTGTAAACTGCATGCTTCTACGTAATTAATTATAAGCCTTTCTGATTTGCAGCTAGGTAAGGAAAGAGACTTATCAGACTCAAATTAAAAGTCTGAATTAGGGCCAGCAAGTGCAGGGACCAGGGTTCTGCCCCCAGTGCATGCTGAGCTGGTGATTGAGTCCGGGAGTGGTGGTGCATGCCTGTCATCCCAACGCAGGGGAGGCTGAAACAGGAGAATCACTGTGAGCCCGAGTTGCTTAGTGAGACCCTGTGCCAAATACATAAATGAAAAAAAAAAGTCTGAATTAAACTTATTTTAATTGTAAGTATATTTCTTCAAGAAATATAAAGCGAGACAAAAATACAAAGTCCAATTGTAAGTCAGAATGGGCCTGAGTAATATAAGCCTATCATAAATATTTGTAAACTCACGAAGATCAAAATTTAGAAATATTCACAATGTGATATTATTGTATCACATTGAAGTAGTTTTTAAAATTTTGTATCCTAATATGAAGAAAATTAAATATGCTGTAGAATTTACACAAGATGATATTAAGTGTATTTCAAAATAGTAATGCAGAATATTTTTAATGTGCTTAGTGTATTATAAGTTTTTTTTTTTTTTTTTTCCTGAGATAAGGTCTTGCTACATTGGCCTTGAACTTACTATGTAGCCGAGGCTGGCCTCGAACTTACTATGTAGCCGAGGCTGGCCTCAGATTTATGGCAGTATTCCTGCTTCAGCCTCCCAAGTGCTGAGATTACAGGTATGTGCTACCATACTCAGTCTTATATTCATATTCCTAGAAGTTAAATGAGACATTTTTGCTGTATTAGATTGAAGAGAAATAGGAATCCCACTAAAATTTTTTCCCTCTTTCTTTACTCTCTTGATTTGTTCTCTGTGTTACGGAAATACTAGATTTTTTGGTTTTTTGGCAGTGCTGGGTCAGTGTGTGGCCTCACAGTGGGATCGCTCTTGGGGACACTGCGCCCTCACTGTGCAGTCCCTGGTCTTAGAGCCCGTGATGACGTGTACATTCATGCTTATTTGATGTTAGATGTTTTGCTTGTATACAGTTCTGATGGAACCCTACATGGCAAGAAGAACAATGTTAGCATGTTGTGCTTATTTATTTCATAGGGCATGAAAAAAAATTGGCTTTTTTTCTTTTTGATGACCCTCGTTTTGTCTGATGATGTCCGTGCACCTCAAGCAATCTTTCTGGATGTTTTGCTGTAGTTTCTTTTTTTTTTTTTTCCCCCTTAGATGGCAACCACCATAATGATACTGTATGTAGCCAAGCTAAATAAAATAATTCACTTTCCTGATTTTGACAAGAGAATTCCTGTAAAGGTAAGTGACAAAAGCTGTGACATAAGATGGGAAATCATGGGCCGATCTCATGCAGCTCCATTTAGCTTTGCACTGGACTTACTGTTTGCACAGGATAGAGGGTTATTACTAGTAAAAATTTTATATCCTTCAGCTGTCCATTTACATAATGCAGTAACAGTAAAAGCATACTCTTAACAATTAACATTAAATACTATATGTGTTGTGAATTGACACAAAAGTTGGCAGCCTCTTTTGGTCAAGGGGCAGGCCAGTGCTGTTGCAGCTGTCCCCCTCTGTCACTGTGTCATGAAGGCACCCCTAGGTGACAGGTACACTAATCAGTGTAGTTGAGCTCCAATTAAACTGTCTCTGCATAGACAGGAGATAGGTTGGACATGGCCTGTTTTGCTCATCTGCCTTTTGTTTTCATTTGGATTGATAGAACCTATCAGTGGAGTGAGGATATAGTTTTATATATGTTTAAGTGCAGTTTCTTTCCATGTGGAGCTAGAACCATAAGCTTTGCCTTTCTTCCTTGGGAATACAGAGTGGAATCAGCTTTTACTGAACAGCTATAGGCTACTTGATGTGAGCCCAGGCATTGAATTCTTCATGCAATTCCAGCTAGCAGGTGACAATAAATGATTACAATGGCCCTTGGATTTAGGGAAGTTTAATTGCCAAAGTGTATGAGAGTGAGGGTGTCACATGAGTTCTGTCCTGTTTGTCTCTCATGTCTGGTGTTTTAGTTACTTTTCTCATTGGTGGGACAAAACACCCAACACCCAAAATCAAAGGAGGAAAGGTTTATTTGTAGAGAAACCTCTCACAGTTTGTAGAGGTTTCAGTTTATAGTTGACTGGCTCCAAGGCAGGGTGACATGGCAGAGGGGAATGGCGGAGGGAAATAGCCCATGGCAGGCAGAAGGCAGCAAAGTAGTGAAGCAACAAGCGGCAAGCAACAAGGGACTCCAACAGCTCTCTTTCTGTTCCTTATTTTCTGTCCAAGGCAGGTAGCACTCACACCCAGTGAGGGCCTTCTCATCACTCATTGCCAGGACTATGCTAAGCCCATCAGCAAATCCCAGTGTCACACAGTCCAGATCCAGCCACATCTGAAAAGCCCCAGCTCTGAAGCTTTGGAGGGACTGCTGTACACAGGGGAAAAGGCTGGTACCACTTGCATTGGCTTCCTGCCCTGTTGGATTATGCACAAGCTTCTAGTGCCAGTGCTGGAGACAACCACAAAAAGAGAAACAAGAGTTTAAGTATATAAAAGTTATATATGTGATCAGTTATGGAAAGATATCACAGTGCTGTTGGTTTGTGACACTTACTGTATATAGTATATTTTTTAAACATTTTAACAATTTAAGAGTGTCAAATGTCAGGTGTGGTGACACATGTCTGTATTTCCTAGCACTGAGGAGGCTGAGGCAGGAGGATCCTTGGAGTTAGTGGCCCCACGAATGCTGGGAGTTAGGCGACATAGTGAGTACAAGGTGTACTGGTTGATACATTGTGTCAGCTTGAAAAGTTTAGGAGTTTAATTCAGTGACTCAGCAGGGAGCTAGGGTTCTTACTTTGTAAACATCCTTATCCTGTAGAAGAGGAGGGCGTGGACCTTGTGTGACTTCTACGCTGCCAGCCCAGGGTAGCCTGCTTATAACATAGGAAAGGAGAGAGGCAGCTGCTGCTGCTGGTCCCTTTGCTCTTTGCTGTTCTCTGCTGCCATGAGCTGCTGCCTTCTGCCGTGTGCCACTCTGCCCTAGAGCCAGCTGAATATGAACAGAAACTTCCACAAACTGTGAGCTAAAATAGACCTTTCCTTCCTTAATTTTGAGCGTTGAGGATTTTGTCCCAGCAACAAGAGAAGGATAACGGAGACACAAGGCCAGCTTGAACTGCATAGTGAGAACTTGCCTTAAATCCCACCCCTTAGAAAAAGCATTTCAAAATTGTTTAATATGTATAGACAAAAAGACATCATGCTACATTCTGTAGTTAATTATTAACCTTGAAATGATGATGTAGGTCATGAATTGGGATCACACAGTCTTCATTACCCACTATTCTAACTTTTACAATAATAAATATTATTATTATTGTAGCCTTTTTTGTTTGTTTTGGTTTCTGTGGCCCTGGGGATTGATCCCATAGCTTTACATATGCTAAGCAAGCACTGTACCACCGGGCCATCTCTCCACAGCCCAATAATAACTTATTTCTTGGTAATTTTTCTGAATTGATATGCATCTTGCACCCTTTTCTAAAGACAGCGCCTTGCTATATAGGTTATTTTATTTTTTGGTACTGGGAATTGAACTCAGGACCTTGTGCTTGCCAAGCAGGCACTGTGCCACTGAGCTATATCCCTGGCCCTTGCTGTATACTTTAGGCTAGCTTCAAACTCACTATATAGTCCAGTTTGGCTTTGAACTATCAACAGTCCTCCTGCCTGAGCCTCCTGAGTCCTGCGATTCCAGGTATGTGCTGCATCCCTTAGTTCTGTAGTCTGCTTTGGCCTGTTTTGAACTTCATATATAAAGGGAAGCCAGCTGTGTGTATTCATTTGTAGCTTACTTTTTCATCTAATATTATGATGCTTCCATGTATTTGTATTGCTGTGTGTAGCTGTATTGTTTTCTTTTTCTTTGTAGGCATATACCACAATTTACTTTTCTATTCTTCAGGGTAATTTGCATTGTTTCTAGTTTAGGTAGAAAAATAAAAATGACTTCTCTGAACACACTTATGGTTACATCTCAATGCCTGTGTCTTAGCCAAGGTTGCTATCAGCAAATACCCCAGATGGAGCGGCAGAAGCCACAGCAGTGTACTTTCTGGGCAGGTGAGGGAGCTGGCAGGGTTGGTTTCTGGTGAGTCTCATTTCCTGG
>NW_004524760.1:3841678-3842419 GCF_000260255.1 Octodon degus | reverse complement strand
TGTGTGTGTGACCAGCTCAGCCCACCAGGGGGCGGGCTGGCTGGCATGTGGTGCTGGGGGATTGAACCGCGGTCCCTTGTGCTTTGCTAAGCTTGTTCTAAGTAGGTGCTTTAGACCACTGAGCCATCTCACCAGCCCGGGCACCTCCATTTTTAGCTGTGGCCACTTAGTGCCTAGTGCTGAATTTCTGAGACCTGTCTGCGTGCATTCTTTTCAAGCCTTTAACTTGTGTTTTAATTAGGAAGCCTTCTCTGTGTGTTATGTGTCTTCTAGGCCAGCTTTCTGTCTGATCTCTGTAAGCCTTTTGTTGTTACTGTTTTACTGGTTGTACTATTGTTGCTTTGTTATGTCTGTCTACTGTTGCAGACTGTACTCTCTTAGATGCCTTAGAAGGGTTCCGGAGAGTGCTCCTGGGCTTGGAGGGTAGTGGGAGGAGGGCTTGGGCTGACCCCGAGGCTCTGGAGCCCAGCGGGCTCTACAGAGTTATCCTGTATGGGGTGGGGCGCCCTGGCCTTTATACCCTGTGTAGACTGGCAACTGGAATGCATGCGGCTCCAGGTTGGGGTTGGGGGCTGGGATCAGGGTGCAGATGTCAGGCTACTTTCTAACTCATCTGGGGATTGAATGCTTCTGTCTGGAAGAGGGGATATGGTGGGAACCAAGGAAAAATGTCCACTAGACTTAGTTTTTTTTCTCATTAAACTTTGTTTTAATAGGTCTCAAAATTCTGTGACAGATTTT
>NW_004524760.1:3840285-3841412 GCF_000260255.1 Octodon degus | reverse complement strand
ATACCCCAGATGGAGCGGCAGAAGCCACAGCAGTGTACTTTCTGGGCAGGTGAGGGAGCTGGCAGGGTTGGTTTCTGGTGAGTCTCATTTCCTGGCTTGCACATGGTCTTCTTCTTTTTTTTTTTTGGCGGAACCGGGGATTGAACTCAAGCCCTTGCGCTTGCCAGGGAAGCGCTTATTCTACTGAGCCGTCTCCCCGGCCCTTTGCACATGGTCTTCTGTGCCATTTCTGTGTGTGTGTGTGTGTGTGTGTGTGTGTGTGTGTGCATGTGTGCACGTGTGTGTACGTGTGTGTACGTGTGTGTGTGTACACTCTGTACTCTTACTGTCTTTTCCTTTTGTTATAAGGACACCACTCTTGTTAGATCAGAGCCCTGCCCGGTCGACCTCACTGAATCAGAATTACCTTTCTCGAAGTCCTCTTTCCAAACGCAGTCCCGTTGAAGTGTAGCCCTTTCCCTATGAACTTTAGCATAGGAGCGCACACACGTGGATCCTCGGGAGGGCTCGCAAGGGGTGGAGCTGCTGCTTCTACCTCAGGCGTGTCCTCAGCATTGGTAAATGACAGCAGACGTTTCTCTGTTCCAATTCATTCTTGCGATGGAGTGCAGGATTCCTGTTACTTCAGGCGCTGGCTGTTCCTTGATATGCCACTCATTTTTAAGTCCTTCCCCCATGTCTCAGCAATGAGATGACAGCACTTCCAGCTAAGACCTTTTCCCTCCTGAGTGTCCAATTGGTGTTTTTTTTTTTTTTTTTTTGTGGAACCGGCTGAGTGTCCAGTTGGATGGTCTTCTCTGTGAAGTAACTGTTAAAGGCTTTTGTCCATTTTTCTTTTTTTTTATGTATTTGGTGCAGGGTCTCACTACACAGCTCAGACTCACAGTGGTGCTCCTGTTCGCAGCCTCTCCAGTGCTGGGTTTACAGTCGTGTGCCATCTTGCCCCGTCTCTCTCAGTCTCTGTTGCCTGCTTGGCCAACTGGCACAGCATGTGGTGCTGGGTATCGAACCCCAGTCTCTGTGCTTGCCTAAGCAGGTGCTTAATCTGCTGAGCTATCTTGCCAGCCTTTTTGTCCATTTTTCAATCTGGCTTTTTTGGGGCAGTCTTTAAGGATGAATGTTCTGGA
>NW_004524760.1:3837559-3839660 GCF_000260255.1 Octodon degus | reverse complement strand
AAAAAAAAAAATACTACCTCTGGGTGAAAGGGACTGTCACATTTTAAGAGAACCATGTGGGATGAGACACATCTGTCATCTGTCACCCTTGATTGTGGAATTGTGTTTTTTCTCTTAGCATGTTTGTCAGGCTTTTGGCTGATATATCTATATATCAATGTCTGTCTGTTTGTCTGTCTATCTATCTATCAATCTATCTATCTATCTGTCTATCTATCGTTATTTGAGGCTGTATCACCAAATGCTTGGATCTTTTCTGACTCAATTTTTTCTGTGTTACCTTGGAAATCACAACCCACATAAATAACTTTTCAAATTCCAAAGCTAATGAGTAAAGATAGCCCTTAATTCTTTTCACCTCTCCTCCTAACTCTATGCTTTTGTCACCAGGCACCTTGATAGTCTACCTTTATTAAATCTTACAAGGTGTTTTTATGTTAAGATTTCTGCTTACATATTTACCATTTCCTTTGCTTTCCTTTGTGCATCTCATGCTTGCCATGTTGTGCTGTGATGAATTCTCTCATTTTTGTCTGTGGTGAATTGAATTGTTTGGCTTTAAGCAGCTGCCATGCGTGTCTTAAGTTTAGTCAGAGGTTTCTCCATGTGTAGTGAGTTGTGTAGACAGAGTGTCACCTTCACTTGTAACTGAGCCTTAGCCAATCACAAGCAGCCTACTGTCCAGATATGACAGTTGGGCTCTGACCCACCAGGCCATCTGTCTCTTCCTGCACCTCACTTCTGTTTTCTTTAGAGCTTGCTCATATGGTTGGAAAGAGCTTTGCCAGCCATCTTTGGACCAGACTGTGGCCCGATTCTAGAGTCAAAGCCAATTAAGACATGTGAAATGAAATCTTTTGTAATTTTGTCCCTTAACATCTGAAAAATATTTCAGATTTTACTTTTGTTTCTGAGAGGTATGTTTGGGGGTAGCATTCCAGTGTGGCTGAAATTTGCAGACAGAGCTCTGCTGCCTACTAGCTGTCATTGGTCCTCTCTAGGCTTTTGTTTTCTCTACCCCCTACCCTCTCTTTTCTTCTTCCTCTACCTCTTCCTTGTTGTAGCTAAAAAATCAGATGACAATGAGGCAAGTCCAAAAGTTAGAAGAAGCGCTTTATTTTAGTTGGTACCCAGCGGCGGTCTCTATGCAAGGTGCAAAGAGGCGCGCCGAGCATTAACAAGGTGCAGTATTTAAGCTTGAAAACCGCAGAAATAGGGGAGGGGTGGAGAGGAAGTAGTGGCAGGGTCACTAGTTCATTGGGTGGTCCTATTGGGTGGGGGTGCTGAGTTGGTGAGGTCATGAGTTCATCGAGTGGGCCCATTGGGCGGGGGTGCTGAAATCATGCAGAGTTCTGCAGGACAAGATAAGGTTTGGGGTACAGATGTCATAAGACTTGGGTCATAGGGGTGAGGGGTTGGGAGGGGTAGGCACATACAGAACAGGAACTCGGTGAGGTTAGAAGGGCAAAAAAATGGAGTCAATTTGACAGGGTATAACATTCCTCCTTCTTCATTTTGGCTTTTTGAGACAGGATCTCACTATGCAGTTCAGGCTTGAACTTACTCTATAGCCCAGGCTTGCCTCAAACCTGAAGCCATCCTCCTACGTCAGCCTCCGGAGTCCTGGGATTATAGGCCTGGGTCACTATACCCAGTCCTGTTTTCCTTTCTTTGGGCAGGAGATTCCTCACTGTCCTCCATGAATGCTTTTATGAAGGTTTTATTTTTTATTTATTTTTAAAATTTATGTATTTGGTACATGGTCTCACTGTGTAGCTCGACTCATAGTGATCCTCCTGTCTTCAGCCTCCCCAGAGCTGGGATTAAGCCACCACACCTGGACATGGTCGCCAGCTCATTGTGCCCCAGGATGAGACTGGCACAGCATGTGGTACTGGGGATCAAACCCCTGTCCCTGCGCTTGCTTAATATTAAAGTATTTATCTAGCATTTTAAGTTGTTCTTTACAAGGTGATTAGCACAAATCATCCAATGTCCTGTTTCCCCAAACTAGAACAGTATTGTTTTTATTTGAATTGTAAAGGAACATGTGAGCATCTGATCATTTTTGAAATCCTAGCCTTTACCATGATTTTATCAC
>NW_004524760.1:3829149-3837378 GCF_000260255.1 Octodon degus | reverse complement strand
TCCTCCTCTTAGGGATCAAAGCCGGGGGTGCTGTACTACTGAGCTACATCCTCTGCCCTTTGTATTTTGAGACAGGGTCTCATAAATTGCCAAGGAAGGACTCGAACTTGTAGTCCTCTCTCCTCAGCCTCCCTCAATGCTGGAGTTACATTACGCACCACCATACCCAAATTGTTCAAAGCTATGATACTGAAATTGTATTATTGTCGAGTCATTTGAAGGCTGTCAACCAGAAGGTTCACTAGTAAAGGGCAAAGGCCGTGTCCATTGTCTTCCTTCTTTCTAGCCTCTTTCTTGTGCAAATCTCCTGATAATAAAATTTTATAACATTTTGGGATAGATCCTACTTAGCATGTCAGTACATGTCAATGGCTGTTATATCTGATTTACATGCATAATGTCCTTTTTTCTGTAATCAGATTTTATCAGTACAGTTTAGAAATACATAATAATGACATTCAACATGAGTGAATTTGTACCTGTACATGATAAAACTAGTTTCTTTTTTCCCCCATTCCTCTGTTTGCTTTTTTTGGGGGAGGGGTTGTCTTTTTGAGACATTGTCTCTCTAAACAGTTCAGGCTGGCTTTGAGCTCACTTTGTAGCCAGCCTGGTCTTGAACTTGCAAGAATCCTCCTTCCTCAGCCTCCCTCCCATGTGCTGGGATTCCGGCATACATGACCACACCTAGCCCCTTGTTTTGGTTTGTATTTGAGACAGGGTCTCACTACATACTTTAGGCTGGCCTTGAACTCCTTATATAACATGGGCTGTTACCTTGATTACTCTTGTTGTTAAAATACCTGCCACCCAAGGTTAAAGGGGGATACATTTAGTTTGCAATTTGTAGAGGGTTAGTTCCCTATCAGTTGGCTCCAAGGCAGGCTGGTACATGGCACAGGGGCAGCAGTTCATGGCAGGTGGGGTAGAGGAAGACAACAAAAGCAACAAGAGCAAGAGGGCGGAGCAAACCTTTTCCCTCCCTTATATTGTATTTTTGGCCACCTACCCTGGGACAGGGGTAGCGCTCACATCCCCAGTCCCAGCTCTAGACAATGAACACATCACAAACTCTAGATTCCGCTGCCTCTGAAAAGCTTGCTCCCATGATTGCATGAGGCTTGGGGGCCAGGGGTGGGGGTGGGGTGGGGAATCCAGATAAACCATAATAGCTGGCCTTGAACTTGTGGTGACTCTTGCCTCAACCCTCTGAGTGCTGGGCTAATAGGCATTTGCTACCATGCTCAGCTGAATTTTAATAGAAAAAGAAATGTTAAGTCACCATGATAGCTATGGATCAATATACAATTTAGAAGGCTCTGTGTTATCTTAACAGAAGATACTATTTTTTCTTATGGAAGACTAGACCTTACATTTTGTTTGTTTCACCAATATACTTGGTAAGGTATTTTGATGGAAAATAATTAAGAAGCTTAGAGCTCAATCAACCTAATTCAAGTACAAGTTTTATGCTGTAGGCTTTGAAACAAATTCCAAAGTTACACAACTTTTTGGTATTTTTTCAGGGGGTAGCACTAAGAATTGAACTCAGGGAGTGTCATCCAAAGCAGTTTCTCTACCGCTGAGCCACATCCAGCCCTACAGTTTTTGGAGAGAACAACAAACCTGTGACATTCCAGTAAGAGAGTTCTGTTCCCCTTTGTCCAGAAGAGTGCAGACATGCACAGAAAGAAGTATTCCTGCCTTTCTGCAAGCTTTTTGCAGCTCTGCCTGGAGACTATAAGTACTTCCCCTCAACTCCCTGACTCTGCCCAGGGTTGGTCCCCACTCCTCAGTGGTCCTTGTCCAGGTAGTATAGATGGGAGCAAGCTCAAGGTGTTAGTTCTTTACAGTTGTTTTCCTCACCTCTCCCTAGGGTAAAGGGTGTCCTAGGACACCTACCTTTTCAGATCATTTGGGGAAAGTTTGGATTCTGAAAAATTCAGTTCCTACAGGCAAAGAAACTCAAACGATTTGATTACTGATGGGGTGCAAATGTCACCATTTCTACCATGTGGAGGAGAATATATTCTTGGAGACCTAACCCAATATTCTTCCTTTCTTTTTAACTGAAGCTGTTTCCGCTGCCTCTCCTCTACATTGGAAACCACTTAAGTGGATTATGGAGCACAAGTAAATTAAGGTACGTACAGAATGATGGTGGTTGGGAGGATCCTCACCAGTGGCTTCTAGTGCTTCAAAGATTATGTTTGATTTTCTAAGATACTGCTGGAGCTGTGTAGAGAATGCAATAATACTTTGTAATTTAAGAAAGTAAACTGAGGCTGGGGGTGGTGGCGCACACCTGTAATCTCATTACTCAGGAGGCTGAGGCAGGAGGATCGCTGTGAGTTCAAGACCAGCCTGGGCTACAAGTGAGTTCAATGCCAACCTGAACTGCAGAGTGAAACATTATCACAAAAAAAAAAAAGAAAGAAAGAAAGAAACCCTTCCCCCCCTATTCTGAGTGGAATTTGATGATGATTTTATTTTTTTTATTTTTTATTTATTTATTTATTTTATTTATTTTTTTTTTTGGCGGAACTGGGGATTGAACTCAGGTCTTTGTCCTTGCCAGGCAAGGGCTTATTCTACTGAGCCATCTCCCCAGCCCCGATGATGTTTTTTAGGAGTCTTAAAAAGTTTGTTTTTCTTGGGCCAGGGAGATGGCTCCGTGGAATAAGTGAATAAGTGCTTCCCTGGCAAGTGCGAGGGCCTGAGTTCAGTGCCCAGTTTTGCATAAACAAAAACACAACAAAAAAAGTTTGTTTTTCTTATATTCATATCTCAGTATAGAACACAAGATCTGTAGAGATTAAGGCAGGAAAGGCATGATTTATTTAGCTAGATTCCTTATGTGAATCCAGTTATATATAATTTTTGTTTTCATCACCATTTCTTTATTTTTTATTTTTTTTTTTTTAATTTTATTTATGTGTGTGTGTGTGTGTGTGTGTAGCCAGCTCAGCCCACCAGGGGGCGGGGCTGGCTGGCATGTGGTGCTGGGGGATTGAACAGCGGTCCTTGTGCTTTGCCAAACTTGTTCTAAGTAGGTGCTTTAGACCACTGAGCCATCTCACCAGCCCCATCATCACCATTTCTTTAAAAGTAGGAACATCTTATTGTAATAGGTCAACTCACATTTTAGATTATAAATGTAAATCTTGTGCTTTCTGTTGTAAATGTATACTCACCACTGTTCTAAGTTGTTTAGTATATAGTGGCTGTTACTTGCTGTTTGCTAGATAAAATTCCTACCTAACCAATACCTGTAAACAAAGTTAGATTACAGAGATGACTTCAAAAGGAAAATAAATGGGATTTAACTTCTTGTAACCTTGGGCTATGCAAGATTGCCTGCAGGTACTTACTCAGGTGCAAGATAACCAGAAACTAAAACAAAGCCCCAGGAAATTTAGTTTGGGTAGTGGTCACAATGACCCTGAAAGCACTGAATTTGTTTACCAAAGAGAATGTGGTTTCATGTTTTAAAAGCCCCCTGCCTCCTGGGCTAGCTGCCTTTTGGTCCTCTCTTGTGTGAGAGCTGACCGGGGGCCCTGAGCTCAGTAATAAAAGGCTTTCCAAATTCCAATCTGGCTGATCTGGTTCCTATCCTGAGTGACCCATAACACTTATCTGATTTGATATAGGTGAGGTTACAGGCAGGGAAGAATACACACCAGACATTTCCCAGCTGGTGCTGTGTACTTTTGACATTTTTGCTTATCTTAGTGTTCTTTGGTTGGTTGATTTTGTTCAAAGTCAATGTGAGAATTGAAAATGAGGAAAGACTAAGCCTCCAGAATAGAGAATGTGGTAGAAGAGATGTGATTGGACACACATAAGTGAAGACCTAAAGAAAGAGAAAATGGAGGTTGTTCACATGTTGGCAGGAGTTAGGAAAAGTCATACAGTGAGAGGCCGAGCGGTTGGTAGCTGGTGGACCAAAAAGTGAAGGGCGAACACAAACAGGAAAGTGGAGGCAGACCTGTCATCTACAGCCTTGTGTGTGAAGGACAGTTCACGGCTGTGAAAACCAAAGTGTGAAGCAGTGTTTTCAGGAGTCGGTTTTAGTCGGTTTGTTATTTCCTTCTGGGATTGGGACAGTTCTGGAACATTTTTTTGTAATACCTCATTTTTGAGTGAAGGTTTCCTGTGAGGCTTGGCCAAGCCTCTTAACCCGCATGCTCTGTGCAGCCAAGGTTGTGGCTTCGACTACTAGCACAACTACCCCTTACATCTAGGGGTTGGTCACAGACCAAGGAATCTTGGTGCCATGAGAGTTTTCTCAGGGAAGAGGCAGAACCAGTAGATGAGGCTGAGAGATAGAAAGGTACTGCTCTGCGGGCTTGTGGAATGCATTCCTTCAGCCCTCATGTTTTCTATAAACTGGTAGTTGGTTGTAGAAGCCTGATCAGATTGACTTTCAAACTTTCAGGAAAGGTCAGTTTTACTGATGGTGTTGGGTTCTTCCCAGGGCATCACTGATAGGGTATGTAATGCCCCAGTCCACACATTGAACCAGATAATACTGAAACCTCCTCCTCCTCCTTCTCTTTCTTCTTCTATTATTATTATTATTATTACTATTATTTTATTTTGGCTTTTTGAGACAGTATCTCACTGTGTAGCTCAGGCTGGCCTTGAGCCCACAGTGATCCTCCTGCTTCAGCCTCCTGAATGCTGGGATTACAGGTGTGCACCACCACACGTGGCTCTTTTCATGATTTTTTAAGGAGTCAATCTGGTCCCTTCATTGGAAAGCTCCCTCAGTTTTTCCCTGATGCTTTTTGCAGCCACTGATAATCATTGTGAGGATGCATTATTCCAGGATAAAGCTTTATTTGGAGATGTTATGAGTGATAAGTTAGTATCACTAATTTCAGGTGGCCACTGAAAATTGTTTTTCAGTTTTTGGTTTTTCCTGTCATTATGAATTCATGGATTCTCATGCACTTCATAGGAGACCTTTGTCAGATGCAAATATTTTTCCAAAGTCTATAGCTTATCTTATCATTCTCTTAACACTTGCTGACTTGCACAGAGCAGAAGTCATCCCCCCCACTCCCCTCACCCCCCGTATCAGGGGTCAGACTCAGAACCTTGTACTTGCCAGGCAGGTGCTTATATTGCTGTTATATCCCCAGCTCCAAAGGTTCTTCTTTTTCTTTAATACATTTTTTAAACATTTTAATGTATTCAGTACAGAGTCTACAGAGGCTCATTACTACAGATCGAACTCGTAGTGATCCTCCTGTTTTTGATCTCCCAAGCGCTGGGATTACAGGCCTGTGTCACTGTGCCCAGTCTCCCGAAGGTTCTTAATGACGCTCCATGATCAGCTTTTGCTTTCATGGATTGGGCATTTGAAACTTCTCACCAAACCCAAGGTCACCTAGATTTTCTTCTGTGTTATCATCCATCAAGTTTATAGCTTATGCGTCTCATTTAATTTATGATCCTTTTGGGTTAATTTTTTATCAAAGATATAGTTTCAGTTTTTTGCCTGTGGAAGTCCATTTGTCTGAGCACCATTTGTTGAAAGCTCTGTCTTTTCCCTATTGACATCCCTTCTCTTCTGTGTCAAAGATCCGTTTAGTTCTGTGGATCTATTCCTAGGCTATTTCTTCCACTGATGCACTTGTTTTACTAACATGATATGTTTCTGCTCTTTATAAAAATGGTTCTTTTGATGTTCAAAGGTTCCCATGCCAGCCCATTGGGTTCCTCTGAGCTGAGTTTTGTTTTAAGGCCCCCGTCATCTTTGATGACTTCCTTGCTTTCTGTTGCAGATGTATTGGGCTTACCTTGCACTTTTCCTTCTATTTCTGTAAGGATCTCCTGGTTACTTTTAATGTTAAATGATGGCTAGAAGCCACAGTATGTCTCCCTTTTTTGTTTAGTTTTGTCAGAGATGGGTATTCCATTGCCACTTAAATATTGTAGGTACGTGGATTCAGCAAAATAATCCAATATAGTCCAGTAGTCCATAATAGTAGTAGGGTATCCATAGAAGCCACAATATGAACGCTGACTAAATTCTGAATGAAGGAGACAATATCATAATGTGTAACTTTCAGGGTGTGAAAAAAAGACAAAGATAATCTCATGGATTTTGGTCTGATGAGTTGGAAGAATAGGATTGACATTGATTGGGTATAATCTTAAGAGAATCACTAGGTCGTCTTTCAAGAACTATTTTAAGTATTTTCCAAAGTGCCAGCACTATTCTATATCCTCACCAGCAAAGCATGAGGAGGGTGGTCATTTCTCTACCTCCTTGCCAACTTTATTATTATCTGTCTTTGATTTCAGTCGCTCTAGTGGTGATGATGCGTTCTCATTGTGATTTGGATTTCTATTTCCCTGTTGATGAATGATGTTGAGTATCTTTTCATTGCTCATTTGTATATCTTCTTCAGAGAAATGTCTATTCAGATTCTTTGCCTATTTTTATTTATTTTATTTTATTATTATTTTTTCATTTATGTATTTGGTACAGTAGGGTCTTATTATGCAGCTCAGACTCGTAGTGATTTTCCTGTTTTCAGCCTCTCCAGCGCTGGGATTACAGGCATGTGCCGTCACACCTGGACTAGGTCGCTGGCTCAGCATGCCCCAGGGGTGGGGCCCATGCAGCATGTGGGACCGGGGATCAAACCCGGGTCCCTGTGCTTGCCAAGCAGGTACTCAGTCTGCTGAGCTATCTCACTGGCCCTCTTTGCCTATTTTCAAATAAGATCATTTATTATTATTGATTTATAGTGCCCTTTTGGAAAGAGCACTCTGGAAAAAAATATATGACTTATAAAGTTGTATCTTGTGTTTTGGAGTTTCTTTTCATTTTCTTTTGTCTTTTTGAGATAGGGTTTATTTATGAAGTTCAGGCTGGCCTTGAACTTGCTTTGTAGCTGATACTGGCCTCAAACTCACAGCAATTCTCCTGCCTCATCCTCCTGAGTTCTGGGATTACAGGTGTGCACCACCATGCCTGGCTTCTTTTCTATTTTAATTATCTTTTGATACAGGGTCTCACTGTATGGTCCAGGCTGCCCTGAAACTCACAGAAGTCTTCCTGCCTCAGCATTGCAAGTGCTGGAATTGTAGGCATGCACCACCATGACAATTCTTTTCATTTTTTTAATAGTGTCTTTTAAAGCACTAAAGTTTTAAATATTTACTCATTTAAATAATACTTTAGAGAGCTATACTTCACCTTTTTTATGTATTTGGTACAGGGTCTCACTATGTAGCCTGGACTCCTCGTGATCCTCCTATTTTCAGCCTCTCCAACACTGGGATCATAGGCATGCACCACCACGCCCAGTCTTGGTGGCCCGCTCAGTGTGCCTAGGGGTGGGGTCAGTGCTGCCTGTGGTGCTGGGGAACTGCGATCCCTGCGCTTGCCTAAGCAGGCGCTTAGTCTGCTGAGCTATCTTGCTGGCCCTGTACTGTACTTTAAAGTTACTGTTTTAGCTATTGAAGTGTATGTTTCATTTGCATTATTTGAATTTACAGTGTTGTATAGCCATCACCATAATCCATATGTTTTTATCATTTCAAGCAGAAACTCTGTATCAATTAAACAATAAAGCCTTATTTCCCTTACTCCCTATCTCTTGGTAATTACTATTCTGCTTTCTGTCTCTGAAAACTTGCCTACTCTAACTTATTTTTTTTTTGGCACTGGGGATCGAACTCAGGACCTTGCACTTACCAGGCAGGGGCTTATGCCACTGAGTTATATCCCTGGCTCCCAACTTGCCTATTGACTCATACCACAGGAACCATATATAGTGTTTGTCCTTTTTTGTTTGGCTTATTCATATAGCATGATTTTTTCATGCTTCATCCATGTGGCATATATCATAACTTTATCCCTTAAGGCTAAATAATACTCCCTTGTACATGTGTATCTCACTTTATGTATTCATTTATACAGCTTTTTAATTTTGATGAAATCCAGTTCATCTGATTTCTCTTTTGTTGAGTGTGCTTTTAATGTGGTATCTAAGAATATTATTTTGACCCAAGGTTATAAAGATGTACTTCTATGTTTCCTTCTAAGAGTTTCATAGTTTATAGAGTTTTTAGTTTCTACATTTAGGTCCTTGAAATATTTTGAGTCAATCTTTTATATGTGGTGTGAGTTAGGAGTTTAGCTTGCTCACCCGCCCTTCCTTCCTTCCTTCCTTCCTTCCTTCCTTCCTTCCTTCCTTCCTTCCTTCC
>NW_004524760.1:3806257-3829049 GCF_000260255.1 Octodon degus | reverse complement strand
CCCTCCCTCCTTCCTTCCTTCCTTTTTTCCCCTGTACTATGGATTGAACCAAGGGCTTTTGCAATGATCTACATCTCTGCTTCCCCCCACCCCTGCTTTAAATTTTGAGACAAGGATTCATTAACTCAGTTGCCCAGACTGGACTGGAATTTTTGATCCTCTTGCCTCTGCCTCCCAGAATTCTGGGGCTACAGGTAGGCACCCCTAGGCCTGCCTCTGATTCTCTCTTTTGCATGTGAATGTTCAGGTGACCCAGCACCATTTGTTGAAAAGACTTTTCTTTCTTCACTGTATTCTTTTGATACACTTGTTGGATATCAGCTGACCATAATTATAAGGATTTATTTCTTAATTTGGAAAATTAGTGGACTTAGTGAACAAATGCAGAAGTTCAAACCAAGACCAGTCCACACAGGTTGCCTGACGTCCCACTGGAATCTTTTCCCGACAGCTTGCCGATGTTCACCGTGCTCAGAAAGTTTACTATTCCGCTTACTCTACTCCTGGAGACCGTCATACTTAGGTGAATCTCACTTTTCGTTTCTCTTCCATTCCCAGTATGGTCCTACCGCTGCATTATTTTTATCCAGTGAATTCTTGCCAACCAGCCAGTTTTGCAGGTAGTTGATTTGAATTATTAGTTGTCATTACTGAGGGCAAATACTGATAAATTTGTTTAATTTATCGAATTAAATAAGTTGCCTATTTCCATGATCCACTAACCATCAATGAAGGATTTTTTAAAAGTGTCATTTAATATTAGACAAAGAACACATGTTATTAAAATTATGAAAATTACATATAAAATTATGAAAAGAGAAACAACCATGTCAACACAGATAAAAATCTGTTTGCTGAGCCCCATGGAATAGACACTAGTTTTAGAATACAGAAGAAAAATGGTTTTGTACATTAACACGATAGGAGTGTAAAATATCAAGGAAAGTGATTCTGATGCCATGATTATAACATTAGAATAGGTTAATTTTCATACTATTGGTATAAGAACTTCCTATAAAGATGATGTTGAGGAAGGCAGTTGTGGATTTTGCTGTGATATAGTTACTTAACAATGAAGTTTAGTGATGGTTTGCTGATTTAACCTTCAGCACTGAATTTTACCTTTTTAAATTCCTTTAATGCTCCATCTAGGCCCATGGGAACCAGGCCTCGAGCTAGGTCTCTTGGTTTTGTTCCAGCATCTCTCTGCTGAGCACAGAGATATTACTTTATAATTCAATTATTAAAACTGCTTATAAACTAAATTTGGTTTAATTTACAGTTTTAGTGACTATGTTAAATGCTATTGGGGCTCAGTTATAAAACTATGAAAGTTACGTTGGTCTGTGTTTTTATTGTTCTCTCCTGCCCCTCCCTCCCCACCTTGCTTCCCTGTGCAGGAAGCAGCACTCCCTGGATATCGTGGTCAGTGTCTTCGCCATTGTCTTTGGGGCTATTGTGGCAGCTGGGTAAGACTTGGCTCTGTTTCTGCTCAGTGACTTCTTTGTGGGTTTGACAATAGGCCCAGACTCATCCTTGGGTTTCATTTTCCATTTGGCTGCAGCTGAATTGAACAACTAAGTGACAAATCTGTTGTGCTAGTGGAATCCGTGGGGTCCCATGAGACTCTAACTGGGTTCTTTGTAGGCCAGAGCACTTCTGAGAATATGTATAGTAAACATTACCAGCCATTAGTATAGTTATTGTGTGCAAATAAAACAAAACACTCAGCTATTTATGGGTGTTACCGAATGTCTTCAACATGAATGTTTTACTTGAGGGTTGTAACTCAGTGGTGCAGTGCTTGGCTAGCACGTGCAGGGCTCTGAGTGCAACCCCTAGTCGACACAAAAATCTTTAACTTGAGAAGTTCTTACATGTTTCCTTAAAAAGAACAGATTTGGAGTTGGGAGTAGTGGCCCAACTGTACTAGAAGCACTCTTGAAGGCTGAAACAGGAAGAGTGAGGTTTGGGTCCAGCCTGCCAACTTAGTGAGACCTTGTCTTAAAAGGGACTGGGAGTGAACATAGTATGAAGGCTGTGGGTTTGAGTCCCCATACCGAATAATAACTAGCTAGCTAGCTAACTAAATAACCAACTAACTAACTAGCTAACACATTTGAGCTAGAGTTTTAACAGTGTTTGAGTGTGTGTTTAGCATGCAAAAGGCCTTGGATTTAATCTCTAGTGCGCATGTGCACATGCACACACGCACACGCATACCCCACAACGGATCTACAGAGTTCTTGTGTGTTGCCTGTTCTATTGCGAGACCTTGGCATTCACTGTTTCAGTGGCTGAATGCTGTCCCTAAGTGTTTTGGTGTACCAGCCCACACTGGGGCAAAATGTGCCTGTATGTTTTCCATAGAAGCCAGCACAGCCCAAGCCAACTACCCTAAGCTTTCACAGACACAAGCCAGAATGCAGCCTTCACGGTTGCATTTGCAAGCAGCTGCTCAGACTTGGCCAGCGTGTGAGTGCGGTTAAATTTCCTGTATTCACATCCGAGCTCTGCCCCTTGTAAGCTGTTTCTCTGCCCTTTTGTTCTTCCCTTTCTTCAGGTATAAAGTAAAAATTATATATATATAAAAAAGACTTCTTGATTGAATCCAGTGAAGAAGAAGTTGGAGGAATCTCAGTTAACCTGACATGTTAATTCATTTAGACTCAAGGATTCTGGTTCATTCCTTGTATTAAATTCTTTTTTTTGGCAGAAATAGTGGTTGAACCAGGGCTTTCCACAGAGTCTCCTTCAGCTGTTAATTGCCAAAATTGAATCTGAACTTGTGATCTCCCTGCCTCAGCCTCCCAGACTGCTAGAATTACTGGTGTACACCACCACAACTGGCACTCAGGGAGGGAGCTTATATGGGCTTGTAAAGGGGATGTACAGAGGCAGATGGCTTGTAGGTTGGGGATTGGTTAATATAATGTGCATCATCCTGACTAGCCAGTTCTGGGAAACAGAAGTGACAGGAATTGTAACAGGAACTGATGTGAACCGGAGGTTACCTGGGAGATGAACACAAGCTGAAGTATCCCGGCTGGGGGAGGCATTCTATGCTACACCTCCATCTCCCATGTCAGGAAGAGGAGAGCACCTTCTGTACTGGACAGGGAGAGCCGGAGATGCTCCCACATAAATGCACTGTAAAGTAACCTTGCTGGTGCACTATTTTCCCTCCTATGGCTTCTAGTCACGCCTCACAATTTATCTGTCCCTGGAAGCTAAAATGTTTTTCCTTTCTAAAAATGTTAAGTCCTCATTCTTAAGTCTTAACTCCTGAGTTTTACTGTTTCATGGACTTCTGTGCACATAAAAGACTAATAAGATTTGTATTTCATGGGCTGGTGATAGAGCTCAGTGGTAGGGCACTGGGCCGGCCTGCACAAGGCCTCAGGTCTGACTTTTGTTGGTTACATTAGCAGGCATAGGGGACTAGATGACAGGCACTTGTAGTCCCAGGTACTTAAATGGCTGAGGCAGGAGGATCCCTTGATCCCAGCAGTTGAAGGCCAGTTTGAGCACCAAAGTGAGATAGTGTCTCAACAAGTGAGTGAGTGAATTAACCAATGAATGGTAAATAAGTAAAGAAATTTGCAAACTCTTGGGTACTGAAGTCAAGTTAGATTAAAATTGTTTTCTTCCTGGCCATTTTGTATGACCCTTGTCATGAAGTATGACAAGGGTCAGGATCTCTCTGTAAGATGAAGTGCAGGTGAATGGCCACATAACATACCAGTTATCCTTCCTCATCTTTGTCTCCATGTTGTATCCTTCCAAGCATTTTTATAACTTATGCTCTTCTATGTAAAGTGTGAACTGACAAGAAGATGTTTCCAAATTATGGGGAGGAAGGAGCTCTGGGAGAGTGGCACAGACTGATGCCCGCGTTTGTCTTGTGATGACAGGGCACTGTTTGGGCACCACGTAGGGCCTGGCTTCCCACACAACCCTCCTTGCCTAGTCCCTCCTCACTGTCTCCAGGGGCTGTATTGGTGTTTGGCTCCTTTAGGACAGTAAGCAAAGGGCTGAGCAGTGAAAGGAAGACAGGGAAGGTACCTGCGTCTTCAGGGCTAATTACATTGAAGCCCCCCCCCCCCCACTGGCTGGGTTTGTTTTTGTCTGGAGGCAGAGCAGAGGCATTAACCATTTGCCACCAGGAGGGGACACATGGAGAGAAAAGTTGTTACTAGCACTGCACAGGGATTTGCTTGGGATTTTGAGGCAGGGTTGTCAGTTTCTAAATGATCATCCCTGTTTTGTGTTCTTCCTTCAGTTCTGACCTTGCTTTTAACTTGGAAGGTTATATTTTTGTATTCCTGAATGACATCTTTACAGCAGCAAATGGAGTTTATACCAAACAGAAAATGGACCCCAAGGTACCAGCTCTTCCCTCTTACAGCTTTTAGACTTTTCCAGCTGGCCCCAAAATGACAGGGGAAGTGAAAATGAATTTGTACATTAATGTATGATTTATTATAATATGATCCATCAGTTATATATTTTTTTAATTATCTGGTGTATATAAATCCTTGTTACTCCTAATCTTGAAAAACTTTTGGAGAGAATTAGATAAGGGGAAAAAGATGTTACTTCTTTATTTCATTGTGGTGCTGGAAATAGAATCCACAGCCTCTTACATGGTATGCCAGTGCTCTAATACCAAGTTACATTCCCAAGATGTCCCTGTTTTACATGCTCACTCAGGAGGAATCAATCAATTGATCAATCAAGTCAGTCAGTCAGTCAGTCAATCAATTTGTCCATCCGTCTGTCTGTCAGTCAAGGCAAATTCTTTTTCCTCACTGGCCATGGTACTTGGAACTGTCACTTTTCCAAACCACAGTTTCCTGTCTGTGGGATAAAGTGACAGGAGTGGTGACTGTGTGGGGTCCTCCAGCACAGCTCTTTTCACCACAAAGTGTGGTGGCCCCAACCCCAGCTGTCACCGGAAGCCTCAGATGAACCCGGCATATGGGCTCTTTGTCCCAGGATCTTTGTGTGCAGTGACAGAGCTCATTCTAGCTGCAGGCTCATTTCCATAAGTGATTTTTTTCCCCCCTCTAGCCATTTGTTTCTTTTAATGGCATCAGTTGTACAAAGACAGAGTTGTTGCTTTTTGAAAAACCACAATATGTCACTCTTTTTTGCTGGGAACTGTGGTGTGGCCTCTTTAACGAGAGTAAACACGTAACAGGCTGTTCTTCAGTGGAGGGAAAAAGGCTTTCAAGGTGATGTGTATGTTAATATTTGAAATCTTTATTTTGTTTCACATTTTGCATTTTGCATCGCATGCTTTAGGAAAACCTTCGAATGGTAGAAACAGCGAACTCTGGAGGTCTTCTGTTTTTATCCCTTTTATCCGTGGTTTTCAGTGTCAAACAAATATTTATTCAAAAATCACAGCACAACTGCAATGCAGCATTTTACAACAGAAATTTGCTGAAAATATTTCAATCAGAGGTGGTGAGAATGCATATTCTAATTTGGATAGTTGTACAGATAATTTCAGAAAATCTCATGCTTTATATTTCTAAAGTTGACGAGTTTTTGTTCTTTTCTTTTTCTTTCTTTCTTTTTTTTTTGCAGGAGTTAGGGAAGTATGGGGTGCTCTTCTACAATGCCTGCTTCATGGTTATCCCCACTTTCCTTATTAGTGTCTCCACCGGAGACCTGCAACAGGTGAGCTGGTGACAGTCATTGTAGTCTTATTTAGCTCGCTTCTCTAATTTCAATATTTGGCATTTGGTGCGAGTGAAATTAAAAGTGTATGTGCCAGCCCCGCCCCTGGGCTGTGCTGAGATGGCGATTGAGACTGGCCATGGTGGCGCACGCCTGTAATCCTAGTACTTGGGAGGCTGCAAACAGGAGAATCACTATGAGTCCGATCTGTATAGCGAGACCCTGTAGAGCCTACAGACCCTGTACTAACTACATTAAAAAAAAAAAAAAGTGTAAAAGTAGCCTGGCTCACCAGGAGGGCACATAAAATCCAGGCTTGAGAACCGGGTTCGTCTGTGGTCCAAGATACTAGGGTGATGATGCAGGAGCGCCTCTTGAGTCTGGGGATTCATGACCCTGTCTCAAAAAAGAGAAAAGAAGGGGCTGGTGAGATGGCTCAGTGGTCTAAAGCACCTACTTAGAACAAGCTTAGCAAAGCACAGGGACCACAGTTCAATCCCCCAGCACCACATGCCAGCCAGCCCCGCCCCCTGGTGGGCTGAGCTGGACACACACACACACACACACACACACACACACACACACACATAAAATATTATTTAAAAAAAAGAGAAAAGAAAAAGCTTAATAACTGTAATGATCCTTTCATGCTATCTTTACATTAATATTTCTCTGTAGACAATTGGAGAGCAGCAGTAAGTAGTGACAGAACTTGGAATTTAAAACTTTTGGAAAACAATACAAATCTGAGCTTGATTAGCACTGCCTGCCACCCCTGTGTGTGGTACTGGGGATTGGCCCTGGCTCTCATCACTGAGCTACATCCAAGCCCTTTAAATTTTTTTTATGTTGAGACAGATTCTCACTAACTTGTTTAGTTGCCCAGGTGGGTCTTGAGTTTGTGATGCTCCACCATACCTGGCTCCTACTTTTTCTTTTTGCTGATGTGATGATGCAGCAAAATTATATCCCTGAGAAGGAAATGTTGACAGTTTTCATAGGGAAAATATATGTATGTAATTATTCACTTTTCAGTTGATTGATTGTGACACTTGGAATTGAACTCAGGGCCTTTGCCATAGGCTACATCCCTATACCTTTTTGATTTTTTTTTAATTTTGAGACAGGGGCTAATTTGCTCTTACCCGGGCTGGACTTGGACTTTTAGTTATCTTGACCCAGGCTTCCAGAGTGCTGCAGCTATGGGGGTGCTGCAGTTATGGGGGTGCTGCAGTTATGGGTGTGCTGCAGTTACGGGTGTGCTTCAGTATGCCCGGGTAGTAACTTCAGTTTTATACTTATTATGGGGAATAAAAATCATGTGGCTCCTATAAGCTCTTGGAAAACCTATTTGGGAATAAAGTGTATCTCCCCATAGGAACAATGACAAAGTGGCCAGAAACAGGATTTTAATCACCTTAAAAGTAAAGCAGGGGCCGGGGAGATGGCTCAGTAGAATAAGCGCTTCCCTGGCAAGCACAAGGGCCAGAGATACGCGCTCCCGCATCAGATCACTGCTGTGCGCAGCTCGTCAAGGCGTTTCCGGAAGTTGCTCCCGCCTGCCTGGTCGCCTCGCAGAAGGCTTCTGCTTTCTGGTGAAGAGTAACGGTGATGCTAAGATTCCCAGGGGATGTTTTTGAAGCGTTATTTGTGGCTGTCTCACTGCATTCCCACACCGGCCCTCAGAGGAGAACACTGTCATCATCCCTATTTCGCAGGAATGGAATTCAGAGCTAGAGTTCAAGTAACTTCCTGAGGACAGCAGGGGACAGAGTCAGGCACCCTGCTCTAGAAACACACCCTGAGCTGCAGTCTCAACTATACTCTTTGTGTTAAAATACAAAAAAGCAAAACAAAACAACAACAAAAAAACCCAATCAACTATTCTATTTGTGTATGAAAAGTGAGTGTTCCTTTCCTTCACTGGTGAAAAGCTATAATCTAACTCTTCTAGTTTACAAAAAGAGGCCTAACAGAAAGTCCTTGTCTTTTTTTTTTTTTTTTTTTTTTTTTGCGGAACCGGGGATTGAACTCAGGCCCTTGCACTTGCCACTGAGCCATCTCCCCGGCCCCCAAGTCCTTGTCTTTTTAAAACTTTTATTTTACTTATTTTACTACTTCTGTCTTTCGAGACATGGTCTTGCTATATTGCCCGGGCTGTTGTCAAATTCCTGTCTCCAAGGATCATTCCAAGTGATCCTCCTGTCTCAGCCTCCCGAGCAGCTGGGAGCATAGGCATGTGCCAACAAGAGCCTCATCTTCAGATGGCTTGACTTCCCAAACTTTGCTGTGGTGTGAAGGCAACACTCACGCAGTAGAAAGCACACTGCACAGTTTCCGTAGTGCTCTTCCTCTTGCCCTAGTTTCCCATTCTGAAGGGGCGCAGTGTCGATGCCTACAGTGTCCTTGGGTCACTGTGTGTGCCGTCTGTTCCATTTTAAATTATGCATGAAATACAACACAGAGAAGTGACTTTGTGTGCACAGTGTCTCATACTGTTTGCCAAGCTTGGTTTCATTGACCTGAATGCTGATTGGCGCAATGAAGCAAAACACTGACTGAGTCCTCTAGCTCGAGGAAGGAGAAATTGAATGTGTGTCCTTTTCCCTTGCTGACTGGTGACTGGGCATGAGAGGCGGATAGGACCAGAGACCACAGTGACCTGTGTATGTGGCCCTGTGCTGCATGAGGGCTGTCCTGACCCCACATTCATACCATTGATAGACTTATTAACAGGACTTTCATTCTGCCTCTAATCAGCAAAGTCAGGACCATCAGCTCCTTTTGTGGACCAGTCAGGCCCTTGGAAAATAGTCTGAGGTGAACTCTGTTTAGTTATGTGATTCTCTGAAAAGGTCCAAGGTCCATTTGGTGTTTCACAGCAGATAAATAGGGGTTAAGAAAAATAGGGCTTTGTTTTAACTCATTGAAAACAGACCCAAAGTGAAAAATGAAAAAGATTCATATTTAAACAAATTTTGACATCAAGAGTAGTCTAAAGGAAGTACTTTATCATTAATCTTTAATTACTTTGTTTTAAATAACCATCATGCTGCATTAGTTTTGAAACTGCCAGCTTCACAGACTTATTATTAAAGACATAAAAGAAATGAAAGTGTATAAAAACTTAGGTTGGCAAGAATCTACATATTTTAATGAAAATTGCTGAATAATTGTCAGTGTTTTTATTGGTATCAGGAATATATAATTTGTATTTGCTGTTTGCAGAAATGTCTCTAGCTCTTTGAGAAAATGTTCTTTTTGTCCTTGGTTTCAAGTATGGGGCTTGGGCCAGTGAGATAGCTCGGCAGACTAAAGCACCTGCTTAGGTGATCTTAGGCAAGCACAGGGAATGCAGGCTGATCCCCGGTACCACATGCTGCACCGGCCCTGCCCCTAGGGCAGGCTGAGCGGGACAGAGTCTGGGCAGGTGTAGGGGCACATGCCTGTAATCCCAGCACTGGGGAGGCTGAAAGCAGGAAGATCACCATGAGTCTGAGCTGAGTAATGAGACCTTGAAGCAGCCAAATACATAAAAAAAAAAGTGGGCCTTTTTTTTTTTTTTTTGGTTCTATTTTAAAAATTCTTTTAATGTCAGAGAAGTGATTCCCACAATTTTACTATTTTCTGACCTTTTTGGTCTTTGTTTTGCATCATCTTTTTGGCTTTAATTCTCTTGGATATTTTCTAACCCCTTCATTGGCCTGGAGCTTCTCAATAAAACAGATTTAAAATTATGATTTTGTTTCTTTTACAATCTTTTGTATCTGTGTTTACTTGTGCCCACATATGTGTGCGTGTGTGTTGCTGGGGCTCTAACCCGGGGCCTTTTGTGTTCTAAGCATGAGCTTTAGCAGTTGTCTGTACCCCAAGCCCACAATTAAGCATATAAAAAATTGTTTTATGAGGAAAGTTTTCAAACCTGTACAAAAGCATAGAGAATTGTACCACCCATGTACCCCTCAACCAGTTTCAACAGTCTTGAACCTTTAATGTGTATCTTTTTGATAGAAGTAGGCACATTATTACTAGTAAATCAATGCCAACAAAATATGAGTTTTATTAAGTAGAACATTCCCTTTTTATTAAAAAAAATTAATTATAAACTTAAATGATATAAATATGTTTAAATGTATAGAGTTACTAAAATTTGGTTAACAGATTACGGCTTAAGAGAAAGTGAACAGAACTTTTTGAGCCAATCATTTTTGTTGCTGTTGTTTGTTGACACAAGGTCTCACTATGTAGCTCAGGCTGGGCTTCAATGCACTATGGAGCCCAGCTGACCTTGTCCTTACAGGTTGCCTCTTGCCTCAGCCTCCTGAGTGCTGGGATTATGGGTGTGTACCAACATGGTGTGGTCCCAGTGATGGTATGGAGTGCATACTTATGTACAGTCTTGAGTCATCTTGATATTGTTTTTCTTTCCTTTTTTTTTTTTTTTTTGGTGGAACTGGGGATTGAACTCAGGCCCTTATGCTTACCACACAAGCGCTTATTCTACTGAGCCATCTCCCCAGCCCCTTGATACTGTTTTTCAAGGCAGCCGAGGTATACATGAAAAATTTTTGGTTTTCCTGCTTTTTTTTTTTTTTTTCCATTTCAAAAGGGTTAATTTTATTTTCTCAGTAAGGAATTAAGTTCCTGAGAAGCAGAAACTTGGCTTTAAACTCTGTTATCATTTTCTCAACTTCAGCTACTTGATTGTTTTCTAGTAATGTATTTGTCCATGAGGCAAGTTCTTGAAAACAGTTTATAAACTTGAACTTTTCTTGCCAACATTGTTGATTTGGTAAACTCTTTTCTGTCTGTCTGTCTTTCTTTTTCTTTCTTTTTTTTTTTTTTTTTTTTTTAGTATAGGGTCTCCAGAGTCTTGCTTCGTAGATCGGACTTGTAGTGATCCTCCTGTTTTCAGCTTCCCAAGCACTGGGATTATAGGTGTGCTGCCCAATCTCAGTTGCCAACTCAGCGTCTCCTCAGGGCGGGGCCAGCACATACTGGGGATTGAGCCCTGGCCACTGGTGTTCTGCCTAAGCAGGCGCTTTAGTCTGCTGAGCTATCTGGCTAGCCCTTCTTTTCAATCTTTAAAAAAAAAAACTTATTTATTTATTTGTTTGGTATAGGGTCTTGCTATGGTACAGACTAGTAGTGATCCTCTTGTCTCAGCTTCCCTAGGGCGGGACTACAGGCGTGTACCACTACACCTGGTTTCAGTGGCTGGCATTTGGGGGCAGGCATGGCATCTGGTACTGGGTATTGAACCCTGGTCGTTGCACTTGCCAGGCAGGTGCTCAGACCACAGAGCTATTTCCCTAGCCCCAGTAATAAACTCTTTTTAAAAGATTATTTATAAAAAGTAAATCAAACCTTGATTTTATCATTACAAATTAGCAAAGATTTGTGAGGTAAATAGTAGTACCAGCACCGATAGCTATCATTTTGTGCTGGCCGCCAGTGAAGCTGAAGCATGCAGTCCTCATGCCAGCATTTTAAGGGAGCAGTTGTTTGTAACAATCTCCATTTTTCAAAACAATGCTGAGGTGCAGGAAGGAAAAGTAATTTGAACAGCTTCACACAGCGAGCATGGCCCAAGACTTTAAGAACTGGACCTTCTGTTAGGGAAGGCCTAGGACCTCTCTTGTGTGGTATAGCAAAGTGATTCCTGTACCAAAACATGGTTTGGTTAAAGCAAAAGATTAATCCACAGTGCCATTTATCTAATCATTATTTTTTCTTTTTAATAACAGGCAATTGAATTCCATGAGTGGAAGAATATCCTTTTTATCCTGCAGTTTCTTCTGTCCTGTCTTTTGGGGTAAGAAACCACAGAAAACAGAAGTCTAGTCCCATGGTGTCTCTTGACCAGTGAAATGTAACTTTATACCTCTTTCTGTTTTGCTCTGTCAAGTCCGTTTTGTTTCTCTCTGAAAAGTACATTCCCTGAGTCAGGGATGGCAAACCTTTCAGAGCTTTCGGTGACAACAAACAGCGCTCTGCAGCATGTGTGCCATAGGTTTGCCACCACTGCCCTAAATCATTCAGCACAACAGTTATGTGTGAAACATTCACACTATCTTAGGTCTTCTAGAAAAGCTAGAGAAGATTTACAGTTCACAGGGAGGTGGGTATGGGTGGGTTACATGCAAATCTCAGGAGGTGGGTATGGGTGGGTTACATGCAAATCTCAGGAGGTGGGTATGGGTGGGTTACATACAAATCTCAGGAGGTGAGTATGGGTGGGTTACATGCAAATCTCACACTATTTTATATATGAGCAACTTCAGACTTGGGTATCCTTGGGGGTCCTGGAACCACTGCCTGGGGAGATGGGAAGGACACTGTCCTGCTGTGTGAGGGGTTGCCTGGGACCTAGGACACTGGGGAGATAAAAAGGGCAGGAGTAAGCACTAATATCCCATTCTAGTAAAAAATACGACATCGTCATTGCTACCTGAAAATTTGTCTACAGTGAATTCAGCTCACCTCTCCAGTGTAGTACTGTTTTCACTGTGTCCTTAATTTTCCAAAATTTTCATATGAATGAATGTGCAGCCGTTGATACAGGGGAAACACCCAACCTGCTATATGTCTGGTATGAGTTTGTGTTCTCCAAAAGTGAAGAATTAATTCTAGGAAAAATAGAGGTTAAGAGCAGAATGTGTGTATTAGGAAGGAAAGCTTCTGCCTGAGAGAGAGACAGAGGGAGTCCTGAGTGGGTTGCCAAAGACCTGACCTTTTCTAGAGCAAAACTACACGGTAAGCTGTTTTTCCCTAAGATGAGGAAAAATGAGAAATCCCAAAGCGGGCATGAGGTGGCACAAAACTACGGTCAGTCAGTGAGATTACAAGCAGAGTTGCTCAGATAATATTGATGAAATGGGGAGCAAATGGGTAAGCAAGTGAGGAAGCAGGTAGGCGTGAAACAGAAGGGCAGCTTTTCCTCGAGCAAGCGGGAGGTCAGCGACTCTTCCTGGATTTCTGTGGTGTTGGGGGTGGAACCCAAAGTCTTGTGCATGCTTCGTGGTGTGCTGAATGTGATTGATACTTTTCTTTTTTTTTTTTTTTTTTTTTTTTATCTTGGGGGAAACATGTGGGTACACTGGTTTCAGTTTTTTTTTTTTTTTTTTGTGGATCCGGGGATTGAACTCAGGCCCTTACACTTGCCAGGGAATCGCTTATTCTACTGAGCCATCTCCCTGGTCCCTACTGGTTTCAGTTTTTGTCTTGAGGTGTGGCCCTTAGCAGAGGCATCTGTTTCCCCCAGTTTCAGTGTATCTCCTCTTGTGCTCTGGCTCTGTGGAGGGCTTCGCCTGGTCTGATTGACTGTAATGTTTCTACCTAACTTAGCTGTCTATAACACAATGACAGGCTTTTGCTGTAGTGCTATGCCTGTGACATGCAGGGAGATGTCCAAGGAGAGATGAGGTGTCCAAGCTATGTATAATCCCACAAGGAGGTTTTTATCTCTGAAATCTTCTTTGAGGGCATTTTTTCTGCTGAGAGGCTATGTGTCCTTTTTAATCTTCTAAAAATGAGGATTTTTTTTTTTTTTTTGGCCTGAAGAGGTGATAGAATTAGTTAGTAATTCAAAAGATGAAAAGAATAAACAGGGAACCCCAGCCTCCTCTCTTCTTCCCTGCACCACGCTGCCTGCACTGCAGTTTCATCCCTAGAGGACGCCTGCTGCTGTTGGAAGCCTGGGGGATTCAGCTCTGGTATTTACGCACATTGAAAGGGTCTTTGGATCATTGTCTCATGGGATTCCTCAGCAAAACATGTTTTTCCTATGAGACAGGTGACTATGTCCCTTATTTTTATTTTTATTATGAAGACTACAATTTTTACTATGTATAAAAGAAGTATGTTTTCTTAGATCAACTCTCTAGTCAAACTTGGCCCTAACTGCAGTGTTGTAGTCACATGCACTCAGCATGCACTCAGCATGCATGTATATCTTCCACTTCCTAATACTCTCTCTAGCTGTATCTGATTCAACATTTATTTGGTTATTAGAGATTATTTACCTGATTTATGTTTCATCTATGAGAGTTCCAGGGTTTTTCCCTGAGTTCTTCATTTTCAACACTATTTCATGAGGGATTTGTGATTGTACTTTTTGACTTTTTTAATTGTTCCATGGATAGCTATTCTAGATTTTGTATCTGATGATTCCGGAAGTATGGGATTTGTTGATTGAGCTGTCATTGTGCTTGGCTTTCTTGTGTGGACATTCAGTGCAGCCACATAGAGAATAATACACTACATGTATGTGCGCATGTGCATCTCTGTGTGTGCCTCTCTGGGTGTGGGGATATATCTGAGTTTTCTGTTATGTTGCTCCTCCCCCTGTCTCCTTTGTACTTTACTCCATAGTGGCAGGGGCACCCTGTAGTTAATTAAAGTTAATTAACTATAGCTGGGGCCCTGGACCTGGCAGAGCCAAGCTGCTTCTCCCCTTAATTGCTCCCTCTAGGGAGGGTTTCACTCCTTCAAGACAGGATTTGCCAGAAACCTTTCTGAGGCCAGTCATTTTTTCATGAAGGTAGAGTAATAGTCAAGCAATAGTGGACATGATGAAATTACTACAATTTAGCGTTTGTCCCATTCTGAGGATAAAATCCGGATACATCTCAGGTGTTTACGTGGCTCTCATGAGGGCAGTGAAGTCCTAGGATAGTGCTGGTTCTTAATGGCCCGGTGCTGGAATCAGATGGCCTAGGGTTGGATAAGCTTGCTGGCTGTTACTTCTGGATTTTTTCTCTGAGCCTCAAGTGGAATAGAGGAGCTCAAGTAGCTGATTAATAGAATCAAGTTATGCAGATTGTAAGATTTAATACTGAAAAGGGCTTAGGATGTGCTAAATACGTAGCAAATGCTCAATAAGAAATGTTGTCATTAACATTTCTGTTTCCTGTGGCAAACTGTGTAGCTCCATGATCCTCTGGAATATTTGACCTGACTTATAGCTCAAGGCTTCCATGGTTTTTCTTCTCTGCCATATGCTTTACTTTTGGGGATCAACTTTTAATTCTGAAGCAGCTCTGGAACACACTGCAGTTTTAGCATGGTCGTTTCCAGAATCCCACTTTCTTGCAGATTAGAAGAAATAGGATACGATGCCTGATCCCAACCATGCGTGTTCTAGACAGTAGAAGCCATCCCGGGCCTCTGACTATGTATTTGTGTTTCAGGGCAGGTGGCCCTGGCTTGGGTGCCCCTTCTTTCCCGAAGAGGCTCAGTAGAGCTCAGTGACCCTGGGGCAGGACCCCAGAGGAGCCAGATTCAGCTGCTCGGCAAACTGCACTGCTTTCAGATCTGTATTTCAAACTTGCTTTTTTCAACCACCATACTTGTTCTCAGGTAAAATATAAGTAAATAACTATCACGTGCCACCAAAGCATGTTCGGAAGCCAGTGGCACGGTGAAAGGGCAGCATTCAATTTTCTTACCAGTCTGGTAAAGGTCTCAGCATGTGGAGGAGGTTCCTGTATGACCAGGGCTTTGTAAGCACAGCATGCAAGGTGGTCAGTGCAACTGTAGAGGCTACAATAATTAAGTGCCAGCAAAGGCAAAATATAGACTAAAATTCACAGCCTGGGTTTTTTTGAAAGCTAGCTCTGCAGGTCTTTTCTTAAGCTTTCTAAGGATGATCGGCTCCAGTTCATTCTTTCTGGCAGCAGGCACCAGTTCTGGGTCCCAAGAGGCTTATCCTGCCCCGTATCTACCCAGCATCAGATCCTTTGATCCTACAGAAGCAGTAATAGATTCCTGGATTACAACCTGAAGATGACAAATTTCCCTACTCGCAGCACAAACAGTGTTCCGTGTATGAATTTTTAGGTCATATCTCTGAAGACACAGGTGTAAGAGAAAATGTTTCTGGTGACACCTTGTTGTGTAGACGACTAAGCTATGCAAAAATTTTACAGGCAGGCAGATAGGGCTAAGCCCTCAAGAGGGTCAGTACAAAGGAGAAAACCATACTACAACAGTGAGCAGAGGTGGTCTGGTGGGAGCCGAGCCCCAAAGACGGAATGCCCAGGCCTCCATACGTCCCAGAGGACAAGTGATAACACCTGGTCCAATACAGTGTAGGTAGACATCCGTCACCTCAGTGGGTGACCCTTCCTGAAAAGTTCTTTGTTCTTTCTGTGTACACTTACCATGGGACCTGCTTCCCCACTGGATCAGCATTCCCGAAGCGGCTATATTTATACTCTTACTGGTTGATCATAGCTTTAGCCCACACAGTACCCACCTTGTGATTTTGCTCTAATACTTCCTTTGTAAAGTGAGCTTGTAGCAATCCACTTGGATCCCTCCTCTCTCTCAGGAGCTGTATCTCTCCCTCTCAATAAATATTTCCTACTCTTAGCCTCGGTGGTTCCCTAAAATTCATTCTTCATCTTGGGGAGTATAAATTTAGCCATCTGACATCTCACAAGCTGAGAGTTACATTTCTCATGTATCATTTAGAGGTTTGATGTCACTTAGAGCAACAGAACCTGTCAAGGGAGTGAGCCTTTACACTGCCCCAATGAGGAAAACCTCAGAGGAAAGTCAGTGCTTCAAAAGAGGTACTGTGTCCATCCTCTGAGCTTTTGCATCTTGGGCTCAACAGGGGCTCCTGGGGTCGGCACAAGATACCTCCACAGGTTGGTAAGCTGAGGTTACCTGAAATTCTTTAGGTCTGGACTTATAAGAAAATACTGCGCTTGGATCCTGAGTAGAAAAGAAAGTCAGATTGTTTGTCCTACTATAGCTTCACAACAGAGATCACTGCTGTGACCTTAAAAGATGTGAAGGGCTGGGTACAGTGGTAGGGGCCTGTCGTCCCAGTACTCTGGGAAGTTGAAGCTGGAGGATCCCAAGCCTGAGCATCTTAATGAGACTCTGTTTCATAAAAAAAAAAAAAAAAAAAAAAGTGCTTGAGATATAGTTCAGTGATAGGGTCCTGGGTTCAATCCCTAGTACCAAAGTCAGAACAAAGCACTAAACAACAAAAACTATCAGCTAGGGGCTGGGGAGATGGCTCAGTGGAATAAGTACTTCCCTGGCAAGCGCAAGGATCTGAGTTCAATCCCTGGTTCCATCAAAAAACATCAGCTGAATTTCACCTAATGAAGTGCAGTTCTGTCACTGTCCACCAGGAAGAAGTAGATCCTACAGGTTGAGGGCTCAGCCCTCAAATTCAGACTTCTCCTGACGGACAAGCAAAAATTAGGGTTCTTATGTCTTCATTCTTAGTTTTGGGTAATTTGCTAGAATGAATCACTGGACTCACGGGCACTCTATGCTCTCATGGGCTTATTGTGGAGGATATTTTAAAGATGACAAATATGCACCTGGATGCAAAGACACCTGGGCTGAGATGTGGAAAGGCCCCCAGCAGGCGAACAGTCACCCCGGTGGAGCTGGGGTCTGACCTGTCCTGGGTAGTGGCTGAGTCAGTTCTTGTCCACCTTTCTGTCCCCCTTCCCATGTTTCGATAACCTGAGGCAAAGCCATGTCCTGTGGGTTTGAATGGTGGCCTTGTTGCATAGACGGGCGTGAATCCTGGAAATGGGTCTCATGATCTGGTATCAGAATTGGTTAGAGAATTTCATTACGGCCAGCTCCAAGGCAGGAAGTGGAGAATGATTAAAGTATATGGCCTACCTTGTGGGAGAGAATTGTCCCTTCCATGGCCCTGGGAGGGAGTTAGGAGCCTAGAAAGGCTGTGAGTGGCAGGAGTGTAAAAGTGGCCTCTTGTGATCTGAACATAGTGTTGAATTTTCATATACACTGCTGTACAGTGGCCGGAGAAGCAAGTAGTAAAGTAGGTGACTGGAATTGTTTGTGTCTGCCACAAACATGCCATATGACCTCAGTGAATCACTTCTTTTTTTTTGTCTTTTTGAGATAGGGTCTGACTATGTGGTTCAGGCGGGCCTTGAGATCATTTTGCTTGCTAGGCTGGTCTTGAACTTGCAACCATCCTCTTGCCTCAGCCTCCCAAGTGCTTGTGCCATTTTTAGAAACAGGAAGAGTCCTTTGAGGGGGTTCTGGCTCTCGGCCATTGGGGTCTCCACCGCGAAGCCCCCATCAACGATACTATTTGCCTTTGTTGTCTGCTGTGCACCAAATACATGTGTTGTAATTTCTTTTCTTTTTTTTTTAATTTTAGGGAAGGTGTTTAGGATCTCACTACTAGATCAGACTAGTAGTGATCTGCCTGTTTACAGCCTCCCAAGAGCTGGGATTACAGGTGCGTGCCACCATACCCAGTCTCAGTTGCCATCTCAGTGCGCCCCGGGGGCGGGTCCGGCACAGCAGGCTCAGGGATCCAACCCAGCCCCTGTGTCTGCTTGCAGGTGCTTTAATCTGCTGAGCTATTTGGCTGGCCCTTGTAATTTCTTTAATGGAATAATGATTTCAGAATACGTAAAGGCAATAAACACTCAGGCCTCAGCAGCATGTATGATCTGTTTGCATTTTATTAATCTGTAGCCGCTGGGCTGGAGGGATAACTTGGTGGCTTAAGCGCCTGCCTAGGAAGTGCAAGGTCCTGAGTTAAATTCCCAGTGCCACATGTTGTGCCAGGCTGGAACCCAGCATGGTGGCACGTGCCTATAATGCTAGCACTTGGAAGGTTGAGACAGGAGGATCACTACAAGCTCGAGACCTACAAAAGTGAGCACAGGGCCAGCCTGAACTGTGCAGCAAGATCCTGTGTCAAAAAACATTAAAAAAAAAAAAAAAACCCAAAACTCTTGCTACAGATGTGAAGTAGTGGTTACCTTTGTGTTGAAAGTTATGTGGTTTCCCCAGCATGGAGTTAATGAAGGTGAAGATGCTTTTAATTGTAAGTCTTGCTTTTATTCAACACAGGGTATCTTACTTATTTGCATGGAAAAGTAAATCCTGTTTCCTTAAAAATCATTTTCGTAATACTCCTTTGAATCCTGTGGCTTCCATTTGTCCTCTCTGGCGACATCTAGTGGGAACATGGAGAAGTGCAGCCCACCTGTTCAGCCTTGCACTCACCTGGGCAAGTTAGGGAGGGGTCCTCTTCCACCTTTGGCTCAGTGCAGCTGCTGAGGGAAGGAAAGTCCTTGTCATGCTCCCAGAAGGTGGATCTGGAGTCCTAGATCCAGAGACCCATTTCTGCTAATTCTGAATGTGAGCAGGCTGGTTCCACACAGATGGAGGGGGTTTCCGTGTTACATGACTATAATTCTGGGGCTGGGATTCTTTGACAAAAGTAAAGAATAGGCATCGCTGGGCTTGGTTGAAAATCATGCTGAGGTTTCTGAAGGCTGAGGGGGAGCCGCCCATCTGAGCTTCCCTGGTCTCGGATCCTTAGGGCCCTGAACCCCAAGGCCAGCAGGGTCAGCACACAGTGAGGTTCGATTGAGTGTTTTTGATCCTTTTATTTTATGAAACAATAGGATTACTTATCATTGTCTATATTAACAAGTCAATTATTAAAACTTTAACAACTTGAAAAACTTAGATTTTTCTTAAGCTTCCAAGTTCACCTTCTAAATACTAAGGTTCTGTCAACAAACTTCATAATGTTTCCATAAAAACAAAGACAGTGGGCTGGTGAGATGGCTCAGTGGTCTAAAGCACCTACTTAGAACAAGCTTAGCAAAGCACAGGGACCGTGGTTCAATCCCCCAGCACCACATGCCAGCCAGCCCCACCCCCTGGTGGGCTGAGCTGGCCACACACACAAATAAATAAATAAAATTAAAAACAAACAAACAAACAAACAAAAAAACAAAGACAGTGACTCTCATAATTTGATGCCTGGCTTATTAACTCTGGTTCACCGATTAAACTCTCCAAATGATTTTACCATACACAGTTCCTCTTACAGCCTAAGGAATCAAACAGATATAAACATTGGAAACTGCATTTATAATCGTGATCTGCCTGATAGTTCCTGAGCTCTTCCAACCTCTAAGGGTGACTAACAAAGTTAGTACATCACTCAGCGATGGCGCCCTTAGACACTTAATGACCCTTGTCCTCTCGGTGCTGGGCATTGAACTCAGGACCTGCGCATGCTGGGCTAGTGCTCTGACTGTGAGCTACACCTTCACTCATCAGGGCAGGCTTTTTTTTTTTTTTTTTTTTTTTTACAAAGATACTTTTAGGCTTCTCAAATTAAAATTGCAAGGCTCATATCAGTTACACAGTTCAAATTGAAACCTCGAAGGTTTGTGGACTTGTGAAATTGTTTCAATTACCCAAATAACAAATGCACTCATCATCTGAGCTAACAGAATTCAAATTCATAATTAGCTTTACTCTTCCGCCTAACCAGAAGCTTGATGTGCTTTGTGTCTCTTCCCCTCTGCCATCCCTGGTAGTAAACATACTTGGGCCAGCAGAGGCTGAAGATCCCTGACCGTGATTCTGTTGGTGACAGTGACAGGGTCAGGCCCAGCATCTGATATGGGTGCTGGAGCCCAGCAGGAAGAGCAGCCGAGGTCCCACATACACTGAGCTCTCCCTAGTCCAGTTGGCTGTGCTGTCGCGGGGAACAATGCTCATGCCCCCTACTTGGGACATTGCTTTAAAATTCCTCATTTCTTAGGTACTCTCTGTACCTTTGGAGAGTACAGAGAGTGCTTTTTTTTTTTTTTTTTTTTTTTTTTTGTATTTTAGGGAATGTGTTCAGCATCTCACTACTAGGTCGGAGTTGTCGTGATCCACCTGTTTACAGGCTCCCAAGAGCTGGGATTACAGGCGTGTGCCACCACACCCAGTCTCAATTGCTGTCTCAGCAAGACCCTGGAGCAGGGCCGGCACAGCAGGCCTGGGATTGAACCCCTGGCCCCGTGCCGGCTTGCAGGCACTTTAATCTGCTGAACTATTTGGCTGACCTTCCTTCCTAGATTCACTCTCAGCCAGGTGTGACTGTCACCCCATATGACATTTACTCATGTGTGTTGGATGGGTGGAGTTTTCCAGCCTACTTAGGTTATAGCTGATTTCCCTCAGGACTCGATAAGAATCAGCTCTCTTCCTCACCCCGACTGGATTCTGTGTTCTTTACTTGTGTACTTGGTTTCTTGTCTACTGCTTCCTGTAGTTCTAGAGTCATTCTATGGGCAAGCCAGCATCAATGTTTAGTGTCAGTGCTAAGTGCCAGCATTAACTTTGGTAATAGGGTGCGAGGGCATCAGTCACAGTGGCAGCCACTCATGGCCATTTGTTTTATCCAAAGCCAGTCATTGCTGGTCTCATTTTCCCTCCTAACACCTGAGTCCTCAGCTCTGGCTGTGTGTGGAAATCCTTATGAGCTTTGGAATCCTGCAGGACTGGGCCCACCTCACACCTGTGGATTGGGGACCTCTCTGGGCACCGTGGTGTGCTGAGTGTGAAGGTGATTCCAAGCACAGAGAGGTTAAACTCTTGCATATTGTGAAGCAAAGAATTCCAGGTCATTGAGGAAAATTCCCTCTCCTTAACCCTACTTCATGGAAACAGAAGAAAGGGAGCAGAGCTCCCTTATGTCCTATAATAAGTCCATTACCAAGGTTCCACTAGTAAGGGCCCTGTAGTATTTATGATGTTTGTTTAAAGTGGCTTAAAGTACTGTGCACAGGCCACCAGCTGACACTCGGCTGTTCCAACCATGGGGCCAGCAGCCGCATACTCAGTGTCTGTGTCCTCACCCAGGTTTCTGCTGATGTTCGCCACGGTTCTGTGCAGTCACTATAACTCGGCCCTGACCACGGCTGTGGTTGGAGCCATCAAGGTAAGTGGTGGGGCCTGCGGTGGACACTGAGCTGGGGACGGACTGAGGTCCAAGCTGTGCTGCAGAAGCGGAGCTTAACTTTGCTGTTGCTGCTGACAGAAATGGAGGTTGTGGGGTTTTCAGCTGGGTGTGTTGGCCTCTTCTTACGACTTCTGATCCCCTAATGCATAAAAGAGTGAGGTCTTTTAAATTTTAGAAAGAAAGAACAAAGTACTACTTTAATTTGGGATGAATGGGAGGGGATAATTGGAGACATGAGATAGAAAGTGGAGGGAAAGATTCCAAATATCCATGATTACGTTGTAATCTGCAGTTTGGTTTTCTGCCCACTGGAAAGGGAGCCCCGGAAGGACTGCTTACAACCATGTCCAGGCTCTATTACAAAGCTAGATGTGACAGGGATTGTGTTGTGGATTCCGTTCTTCCAGAACAGTGTTTTCCATTCTCCTGCCCTCCTGGGCTGGCAGGAGCCTGCCTGGGCCAGCAGTGGCCCTGTCTGCCAGCTGTGGGGGCTGGTCCTCGTCTCCACCTGCTCAAGCTTAGGGCCGCTGTGGTGACTGCTCACTACCAGTGATGTGAGAAGACTCAACTGTGTGATCTTTAGCCTGAAAGTGGGAGACGATGAATGTGTTTATTGTTCTTAATGCAGCATCTTTCTCAAGCCACACATTATAATTGTTATTCATTTATCCAACTTGTGGTGAATATCTTTGATTTACAAGTTACTATGCAAAGCAATCAAAATGTCTATGTTTAGGCTTTGCCTTATGTATGGATTTCCCCTAAATCCTTCACGTGTAACGGTGAATTCCATTTTTTGCAGAATGTGTCTGTTGCATACATTGGGATGCTAGTTGGTGGAGACTACATTTTTTCTCTATTAAACTTTGCAGGATTAAATATTTGGTGAGTGAAATTTTTAAAAAGAAGCCCAATAGATTGCAATTGAGTTTTACACAATGTGATTAATATGCAATAATCAAAAATGCAGAGAAGTCTTGTATTTTAAGCTAAAGGTATTTTTATATTATAGTTTAAAAAGTTATTTTGTTTAAATTCTCCCTTTCTCCCTTTATGTTGGCCTTGGAGATCAAACCTAGGGTCTCACGCATGTTGGCAAGCACTGTGCCACTGAGCTACAGACCCGGCCTTTTTTAAAAATGGAGGCAGGGTCTCAATAAGTTCTCAGGCTGGATTCATTTGTGATCCTTCTCGCTCGGCCTCCTGATTAGCTGGGATTCCAGGCATGTGCCGCTGTCCCTGGTGACTAGGACACTTGTGAAAGGCGTTCTGGCATTGTCTAGGTGAGTGCCAGTGTAGGAATGGAATCTAGTTTGTTCAATAGAAAGC
>NW_004524760.1:3804338-3805832 GCF_000260255.1 Octodon degus | reverse complement strand
TTATTTGTACAGAGCTCCACTATCAGCTATGGAAATCACAGGTATTTATTCTCACTGTTTTTCTCCTTTCAGCATGGCTGGAGGCCTGAGATACTCCTTCCTAACCCTGGGCAGCCAGTTAAAACCTAACCAGACTGACGAGGAAAATGTTCCCCTGGACACAAAGAGTTAAGAACTGGTGCAGAATTGCAGACTGACTTGCGGACCGGGCACAGGGTGGGCATTCCAGGCTGGATTGCACAGGCCGAGGTTTCAGGCCTCGGACCTTCCCTGTCCTACTCAGAGCACACATGGAACCTTTGCAAATCACAGCGTGATCTCTGTTTGGGGTCGCAGTGAGCTGCAGAAGGAGCTCCAGGGAAGCCAGGAGAGGACACGATTCCTGCCCACCTGTGCTGCCCTTAGCTGCCTCCCGAGGTCCTGCCTCCTCCCCAGGGCCTGGCCTCCTGGTGAAGGTGCCACCACATCGAGGTGCTATGAGAACAGCTCTGTTGCCTTCAGTTTCAACAAACATCTATTTTAATAAAATCGGCCTATTATTTGTTAGCTTTGATGTGAGTTATATTGGCATATCTTCCTAGTCATCTGAGAGAAATAAAGTCATTTCCACGAATGCCTCACTCTGAGGTGTTGCTGGCAGCTGGGAAATGACTGGCCACTTCTTCAGAACACAGAACACCCAGGTTCATGGGACAGCTAGACACTCCTTGTAGGCCTTGTGTTAAGAGAAATTGCAATGTATTTCAGAGGAAAATTGCACAGGATGAGTCCTGTCAAGAGGCTTATCTGTCTCTTCCCTCCAGGTTTGTTCCAGGGTTTAAACAAAGGTGCAACTCCTGCTGAGCTTTCCTACTAGGTGGACAGATGGACAGGTGGTGTTTGGGAAGGAGTCCTGATGGACAGGGGTGACCTTTGGCCTCTCCATTAGAAAATGGGCAGTTCCCATCCTCAGCAGGGGCAGGCAGAAGAGCAATGGCCAGTTTCCCTTATGCGTCACCAAAAGTGTAAGTCCTTGCCCAGATATGCCAGCAAAAGATGGCTCAACAGGAGAAAAGGCATCCGGATTAATTACTGTGCACCTGTGCATGGAGCCACTTAAAATATGAAACTCAAGGCCAGGAGGATCAATTTCATAGAGGAGAGGAAAGAGGAGGTGCCGGCTGTTTTCCAAGTGGATGAAGAACAGAGAATGGACAGAGACAAAGTCATGCGGGCTCTGGTATATGATGCTTGATCCTCTGTGGTAGGAACTCAGTCTTCTTGGCCTGTGGAGTTTCTGTAGGAAGGCTGAAGGGCAGTGTGTTCTGTGGTGGGTCCATCTTTATGTTGACAGGGTAGTTCAGGGAAAACCCCCGGCCTACATCTGCGGACCTCTTGGCCTGTGATGTGAAGCAATCGGTACACCATATATGACACCATAGGTGCCATGTTCCTGGGGTGCTGTTTTCTGACCTGACACAGGATAGGGCCACAAGCCCCTCCTTCCAATCCAGT
>NW_004524760.1:3800958-3803818 GCF_000260255.1 Octodon degus | reverse complement strand
GATTGAGACTGGGTGTGGTAGTGCATGCCTGTAATCCCAGCACTTGGGAGGCTGAAAACAGGATCACTATGAGTCTAATCTGTGTAGTGAGACCCTGTAGACCAAGTACTAAATAATTAAATACATTAAAAAGTTTTTTTAAATGAACATTTCTCTAAAGAAGATGCACAAAGGGCTAGCAAGTACATGAAAAATACTCCATGTCACTTACTGATTAACTGAGGAAACAAATCAAAGCTAAAATCCCCACTGGGGCCGTTACCACAATGAACATGTGTTTCATCAAGGCTGGTGAGAAATTGAAACTTCTGTTGGTAGGAATGGAAGGGTATAGCCACAAGGAAAAGTAATACGGTATGGCAGTTCCTCAAAAGATCAAAATAGCTTTACCATGGGATCCCGCAATTCCACTTCTGGGAATTTACCCAGAAGATTTAAAAGCAAGGCCTTGAAGAGACACTTGCATACTGGCAGTCACAGAGCTTATTCGCAAAGTGCAAAAAGTTGAAGTCTATTACCGAAACACAAGTCTATTACCAGATAAGCAGATAACAGCTTTGGTGCAGACACACAGTATTTTCAGCCTTTCAAAGGAAGCTCTAATGCACGCTACCATGTGGATGAACCAAATGATTTTTGACAGACCCATACCCTATGATGTCCCTTGTACACATGGAGTCTGTGTGTGTGTGTGTGTGTTAGGACCAGGTGTACAGGGATTGAACCTGGGTCCTTGTGTCTGCTCAAGCAGGCACTTTAATAGCAGGTGTTCTGCTGAGCTATCTGACCAGCCCTCTTTTTAAATTTTTAATATTTTAAAGAGAAAACAAAACTGGAAAAAATAACAGGAACTGAACAGAAGGCACTATAAGACAGTACAAAGTGTGCACAATTTCAGAACAAGAATGGAATATTATCAATGGCTATTATGTATTGTTATTGTGAAATTGTTGCTCAGACTACCAGTTATAGATAGACAAGATTAATCAAGCAATCAAACATTCACTCTTCTTCTCAACAAACCTTAGGTTTGTCCCCTGGTCCTTTTTACTTTTTGTTTTTCAATGTACTTGAAAGAGAGTATAGTCACAGTAGATGAGACATTAAAGACGGGCTGTATTTAAATGAGCAAGATGAAAGAGATTCAGCTGGGGCTGTTACGTTGCACACTGTTGTTCTCGATGTAGTTGCTCGGATTACAGATCTTAGTCTATAGAGTTCCACGCAATGAAAATTTTAAACATTAGCTGCTACTTTCAAAAAACTGATAAAATTTAGTAGTTCAATCTTCTCAGCTATCCTGTATATATACTTAATGATTTTCCCCCGTTTTCCTATCTTTTCTCCTTCCCTCATCTCCATCTTCTATTCCTGATGTTCAGTTTCTTTCTATTTTACAATATCTACTGTACCTTTCAGATTTTATTTGATCTAAGAAATGTGTACTGTAGTCCTTCACCCATTCCTTAATCATGTTAACTGTGGCTGAGCTGTAGATTTCTTTTTGGGGTGCGAGATATGGTTCAGTGGTAGAGTTTTTCTCCTGGTACGCAAGGCCCTGGATTTGAACCCCAGCACCGCCAAACAAAAAGCGAAGATGTTCATGTTCCAGTTGATTTTAGAAGTCTGCTGAGGATAATGCTGGTGCTTCCAAGTTACTCTCATAACTCATGGTATCATTATCCTTTTGGAAAATCATTGACAAAAACTACCAAGAATACTAAAACTACCAAGAGCTTTGCTCTTTTGAAAGAAGCAACTTCGTTTGGAATTCTGAAAGGAAGAGAATTTTATCATACAGCTTTTTCACCTGCTCCCAGAAATGGCCAGAAGAGGGAGCGCAAGAGCAGCATGAGCCCTTGGAACAGTGGAATGTGGGAATTTCTGCTGTGGTGCTAAAAAGGAGGGTGAACAGAGATACAAATCGGCCTTTGAGTTAAGGTTTGTGGATGGAGAGGAGTGCTGCAGAAGGGACCTAGGTGAAGAGGAAACATACTTCAGTGAGCTGTACTCCAGGTCTTTTTTCTTATAAAAATCATCACAACACAACTACTCTCTAGGACAAGGAGAGTTAGTTTAATTTCCTTTGCATGTTGCATTCTCTGGCTACTGTTGCAAATAACACACCGTTTCTGAATTTGGATCTTACTGCTGTTTTAATTTTTTTCCTATATTAAATCTCTTTCTGACTGGCTGTCTGTCTGTCCCTGAAATTGATCTCAGTATATTGTGCTTGCCAGATAGGCAATTTTGTGAGAGCTATATCCCTGTTCTCTGCAAAATCTTTCAAGTATAAGAGACTCGAGTTTTTTGGTTTTTTGACATGGGAAGTTGCTTTCAGAATAGGACCTAATTTATTTATTTATTTATTTATTTATTCTTTGGCGGAACCAGGGATTAAATTTAGGCTCTTTCACCTGCCAGGCAAGCGCTTATTCTACTGAGCCATCTCCCCAGCCCTAGGAGCTAATTTATAAATTATTTAAAATACACTCCTGTGCCTTGGACCTAGCAACCTTACACATGTCCATGATTTCAATGTCTGGTGACCTTTTGCCTTCTCCTTATCACTTCGTCTCATTGCCTGGGTACCTGGACTCCTGAGTTGTTTTCTGTGAATGGATATGTGCACCCGGGTGCATTTTGAGTGCTGGGACTCACCAAGGGTCAGAAGCTCTGAGGCCAGTGAGATAGCTCAGCATACTAATTGCTTGCTTAGGCAAGCCCAGGGACCAGGGTTCGATTCCTGGCACCACATGTGCCACTGGCCCTGCCCCTGGGTGTGCTGAGCTGGCTACAGAGTCTGGGCATGGTGATGCACACCTTTACTCCTAGTGCTGGGGAGGGCGAAAACAGGAAG
>NW_004524760.1:3797531-3799568 GCF_000260255.1 Octodon degus | reverse complement strand
AAAGACACAAAGTGCCACAAATGCCTCAAGAAGAAATAAAATGTTTTAGTCCCAAAACAAATGCAGATATTAAATTACAGTTTCAGAACTTCCCACAAAGAAAAGTCATAGTGCCTTTACTGGTGAATTTAATCAAACATCTTAAAAAGGAATAACATTCATTATTATCAATCTTTTAAAAAATATAGAAGAGGAGGAAGATGTCATAATTTATTCTAGGAATACAGTGTCATACTAATGCCAAAGTAGAGAAAGACATCCCTTATGAACCCAGATGATAGTAATCCTCCAAAAAAATCAGTAAACTAACTCCCACAACATTCAAAAACATATACCATGAGCAACTGAGACTTATTTAGGAATACAAAGTTGATTTAACATTTGAAAATCTATCAGTGTGACACAACATTATCAGCAGAGTAAAAGCCAAAATGCACATTCATCTCAAGAGGCATAGAAAAAGCACGTGATAAAATCTGTAGTCTTGCCAGGCCAAACATACTCAGTAAACTAGGAGTAGAAAGGAATTTCCTTAATCTGATGAAGGTGTCTATGAGAAATTCATAAGCAATATGTTGTACAACAATGAAAACACTGAGTGTTTTCTTTTTAAATTGAAGAACAAAACATGAATACATTCTCTCACTTCCGTGCTATGTTATAATAGCAGGTACAGCGAGGACAATGTTGCAAGGAAAAGAAGGGAAAGTCTTCTATATTGGAACAGATGAAATAAAACTTTTATTTGTGGAAACGATGTAAGTTTGTGGATATTTCTAAGGAGTCTACTAACAAACCACTGGAACTAATAAACTAGTTCATCAAGTTCTCAGAATACAAGATGGATATATAAAAGTGAATGCATTTTAGCTGCACATGGTGTTTCCTATGTGTAGACCCAGGTACTTGGGACACTGAGGCGGGAGGATCCGTTTGACCCTGGTCCCTGCATCTGTCTAAGCAAGTGCTGTAGTCTGTGGAGCTATCTGGCGGGCCTGGTAAAGGTAATTTTTTGCCAGATGACATGATGCCTGTCCATAATCCCAGCACTCTTGGAGGCCAAGGCAGGAGGTTGCCTAACCTGGGCAACCAACCAAGATGGTATTTCAAAAATAAAAACATGGAATGGGGTGAATATATAGGGCACAGCAAAATGTTTGGGCTCAATCCCCAGTACCATATATAAATGAGTAATTTATATTAATAATCTGACCTCAAAATTTGTAAGAAGATACAGCAACAGATGTGCTTAGACTTTGTAGTATTAAAGTCACATTTTAGAAAACAATAAAGAACTGAAATAAATAACCCAAGCTTTCACCTTAGGAAACTAGATAAAGAAAACAAAATAAATCTAAAGCAAGGAAACGGGAAATACTAAACCACTAACCAAGGAAACAATGACTAACCTAGAAAAAAGGACTAACGTTACCTAGACTGGAATAAATGAGAGGTCATCACCTCTTATCCTGGAGCCATGTAAAGGATAATAAAGGAGCACTAAGAAGACATCTAACTCCATACATTTGATAATTTAGAAGAAAACAGGCTAATTCCTTGATGGTCACAAATCATCCCAACTCCCTGAATGAGATATGGAAAATATGAAGGAATCCTTTTCCCATGTGTATCAAGGATGACAACTAATCACAGGAGATAAAACTTTGCTCTGTGGTTCTTGCTTTTTATCTCTTCATTCAAAGAGCCTGTGATGAAAGCAAAGAAAATACTGAAGTGAAAAGACAGTTGGTTATGCACAGCCTTTCCTGACAACGTGAGGCAGGGTAGTCTAGTGACAAGCCATGTCTTTACAAAACAGCCACACAGACTGGAGGGAGAGGTGGGGCAGTCAGCACCAGAGCTGAGAAGACCAACCCTGCTAGGGGACATGAGAGCTGGTGGGCCAAGCACAGAGTTCCCAGGACATGGAAAAGGTAAATGTGTTCAGGTCAGCCACGGTCAGAGAGTGCTGGAGCAGAATATGACAAGTGTTTATAATGACAGCCATAATGATGTGACCCAGGTGAGGACGCTGGC
>NW_004524760.1:3795142-3797431 GCF_000260255.1 Octodon degus | reverse complement strand
CCTGGCTGGAGTGTTGTGGGGATCGAACTACAGCAACCTGAGGCTGACAGCTTTGTGGAAGCAGCCACTTAAACAACTGAGCTAAGGCCAGGCCCCCCGAGATATGGAAAATATGAAGGAATCCTTTTCCCATGTGTATCAAGGAAGACAACTAATCACAGGAGATAAAACTCTGCTCTGTGGTTCTTGCTTTTTACCTCTGCATTCAAAGAGCCTGTGATGAAAGCAAAGAAAATAGTGAAGTGTAAAGACAGTTGGTTATGCACAGCCTTTCCTGACAACGTGAGGCAGGGTAGTCTAGGGGCAAGTCATGACTTTACAAAACAGCCATACAGACTAGAGGGAGAGGTTGGGCAGTCAGCACCAGAGCTGAGAAGACCAACCCTGCTACGGGACATGAGAGCTGGTGGGCCAAGCATAGAGTTCCCAGGACATGGAAAAGGTAAATGTGTTCAGGTCAGCCACGGTCAGAGAGTGGTGGACCAGAATATGACAAGTGTTTATAATGACAGCAATAATGATGTGACCCAAGTGAGGACGTTGGCATCTGGGAGACCTTGGTGGGAGGAACGAGGAAGGATATGTGCTGGCACTTGCAGTGGGTGTGCCTTACATTTTGATCATACATTAAAATATTAAAATGGTAAAAACTCCTATAATTTAAAGTCAAGAATAAAACTGTGTATGTAGAATGTAAATATAAACATGCACAAGGCTGGGGAGAAAGCTCAGTAGAATAAGCGCTTGCCTGGCAAGCCCAAAGGCCTGAGTTCATTCTCTGGTTCTGCCAAAAAAAAAAAAAGAAGATAAACATGCACAGAAAGACTTCAAAGACATTTTACCAACATGCTAGTAATGTAGGTCTTGCTGATAATTTTTTCTCACTAGCCACAAAACTTTATTGGAGGGATCAATACATACATAGTTCAGAGCAATATTCTGAATCATTCACTTGACAGCTAGAAATATGTCTGAATCAGTTTCACTAGTGTTTTGTTTGCTTGGCAAGGAAAAATAAAAATTGCTGTTAAAATGATGAATACTGTCCAAAAGGCCTGACGACACCAACAACAAATGTATAAAACGGAAGTGTTGCCATCCTTAGTGTCAAAAAATACTGTATAAATTAAATCAAGAAGATAATCCCATATAAATTCAATAAGATAGGTGCAGGCACGTAGAACTGAGGCAATCTGTTCTAAAAAAGTGTAGTCAATGATGAAGTACAAAAAATAGTTTTGATGAGAAAACTTACTAGAAAATTATTTACTCAAGAGAAAAAAATAAAGCAAATGTTCAGAAAATACTATTGTTATTAAGTGATTTTTTTCTCATATGCTACCTAGAATTCAAGAATCTCATACTCATCCTCATCAATTTGTAGAAATAGGGAGATAAAATCAGCAGCTGGCCTTCAGCACGACATTCACAGCACCTGAATAAGGTCCAGAGTAATCCTAGACTGGGCGATGTCTATGTTCAGGACTCGGACTTCCCTCTTTCTCCAAGCCCAGCCCAAGGCTTCTTCTCGTCTTTGTTTTAGAAAGTTTTGCTACTGTTACATTCCATATGGGAATCAACCCTGATTGCCCCACTCCTATATCAACAACAATTCTAAACAGAGAGGCATTTTCAACTTTGCCTGTCAGAATCATGCCAGCTTGACAGTCTTCCAGGCATACTATGCTTCTCTTGAAATCAAGTTCATCAAAATTGGTTTCAAAGTCATAGTTTTCAGGCTGGCTGAGACCACCTATGATGACCTGTAAAGTGTGTTGCTGTTGTCTTTAATATTTTTCTTTCTTTCTTTTTTTTTTTGGTGGAACCGGGGATTGAACTCAGGCCTTTGAGCTTGCCAGGGAAGGGCTTATTCCACTGAGCCATCTCACCGGCCCCAATATTTTTTTTTCAACTTAATTCCCGGTTTTTATTTTTATTTATATGAATGTCCAATTGCTGCAGCATCATTTGCTTAAGAGACTTTCTCCTCATTGTATTGTTTTTACTTCTATATCAAATATTGATTAGACATTGTGTGCTTCCATTTTGGGGCTCTCAATTTTGTTCTGTTAATGTATGTTTTCTTTTTTTTCAAATCAAATTGGTGGGACAATTTCCATAATTAATACATTGCATACATTCTTCCTAGTGGTTAATTGCTGTATAAGATGCGGACATGATATCCTATTTACAAAGACCATTAGAACAAATCCCTCTATTCATTAAGAGAATGTAACTATATATCTATCCTAACCACTTTGAATACACAGATACAAAATGGACATTCAT
>NW_004524760.1:3782022-3792642 GCF_000260255.1 Octodon degus | reverse complement strand
GTTCCAGGAGGAGGAGGAAGAGTCGCAGGAGGACGAGGAGTTGCAGGAGGACAACATGGAGTCAGAGTCCCAGGAGTAAATGGAGGAAAAGGAGGAGGAGCAGGAGCTGGAGGAGTCCCAGCAGGAGGTTTTGGAGGCGGAAGAGAAGGGGAAGTAGAAGGTGGTGGTGGAAGAGGAAGAGGAGGAGGTGATAGAGGAGGAGTCAGAGACAGTGGTGGCCTAGGTGCAGGGAGTGGAGGAAAGATCCGCCAGCGACTTTGCCATCAGGCGCCTATTAAGCCTTACCAGCAGGGGCCACCACAGTGCCAGGGCATTCTTACCAGCCTTTCACAGTCTATGAATCATCTTGTGCCACAGTGGCTACAGAAATACTTCAGTGATAATGACGACGTGTGTAGCTGCTCAACAGACAGAAGTGAGGTACCACACGGGGTAGAAAATAGAGATGACTCTGTCATATATGTAGATGAGGACAATTCTGATAGCAATGGGGGGCATAGTGTCCCTGAGCCAGCAGTTAATAACACAGAAGCGTCAACACCTAGTCTGGCTTCCGATGCCCTCCCAACTGGCAGTTGTTCAGAAATGAGAAACTCTACCTCTCAGGGCCATAACATCTCAACCACTAATTATTCTTCCAGAGTCCCTGATAAAGATGGTTCAGTTTTACACAACACTTCACGGCCACCTCTGGGGACTCCAGAGGCCAAAAATACTCATTTGGTGTCACACCACAACACCCTCAGCTCAGAAGCAGAATACAACTTGTCTGGCTTTGGAATGGTCACCCCCTCACTTGCCAATTCCTCAAATTCTAAAACAGGTCAGCTCAGAGTCTCCTTTTTATCATAGAAAGCCATGTGGTGGCCCAGCAGCTGGACTAAGGCTGTCTCAGCTACGAAATACACCTTATCGGGTGCCTGTCAGAAGGATGTAAGCCAAGCCACTCCAGGTGCAGCCCTTGAGTGTGACCAGCTTAACAGCTCGCAGAACACTCAGCTTCCTAGAGATGTCAAGTTCTTTTAGACATGTGGAAAGAGTGTCATCTGTGTTTTCTTCTCAGCACTCTCTTTTTAGCAATGGGATAGATATCACAGACACACAGGTCATAAGAGCAAAGGGGGACTCTCTGTATCTCACTGTTGGGAAGGCCACAACTCCAGAGCCAGTTTCCACAGATATAAAACATACTGGTTATTTTAAAGTGCCTCTGACTCCATCTATTGAAATAAGGGAGACAGCTGAAGGAAGAGCTAAAGGGAACAGTAATGAAAAAGAAAACAACATAATACCCAGACAAAATAAAGAACCAGAAAGTGGCCTTCCAAATGCAAATTTCAGTATCCCTGAAGCTGACTAGTCATCTTCTGGAGGCGGTAACATGAGAGAGGTTGCTTCTAAACCTCTAAAGGAGGAGAAAACTGGAGCATCAGTGGTGCCAAACGTCTCTGCACCAGTCGCCAGTTCTTCAGTGCCTACCACTGATACTTGTTGTCCTAAGATCACAACTCCATCATCCAGCAGCTCTCCTCTATTACTAGGGAACAAGTTACAAATGGCCTTGCCCAGCAGCACTGGCAGGCCCGTGTTTACATCTTCATCTCCAATTATAATATCTTCGGAGGCAGTTGTACTACCTCCATCACTTAGTCCATTTAAATTTAGTGAGCCTACCGCAAAGACAGAACTCTTTGGCCCCAGCAGGGCTTCAGAACCAGCTCTAAAGAGTTCATCTCAAGACATCAGTGCAGGGAGCAGAACAAAGAGGCAAAATGGAGGCTTGGAGAGCCTTGCGATACCTGCAAAACTCCCTAAAGATGCAGGTGTTCTAGATGTTCAGAGAAGCCCTGTAGGCCTCCCTTGCAAAAGGGCAGATTCTCTTGCCGCTGAACCTAGCAAAGTGGGACCAGCCGTTTGTAGAAAGCCAGCAAGCAGTACAGTTGCCTCTAGTGGAGTCAGGTGTGAGGAATGCATAAAATCTGGGTCATTCTGGAAATGTGACGCGTGTCTCTTTCAGCTGTCACCAGGAAAAAGAGCTGAACAAAGCAAAAGTGGCAAAGCAACTCTTTCATCAAGCTCAGGCTTTAAGTCAGCAATAGGCACTTGGGATTGTGACACCTGTTTGGTTAGAAATAGATCTGAGGCCAAGAGATGTGTGGCTTGTACAACACCCAAGCCTGGGATGATGACGAAGCAAGTTCCCAGGGGACAGTGATTTGAGAGAGTACTTGCACTATGACTACTTAATAGTCCTGAAGCACTGTTATCTCTGGTACCATAAGACTGGGAGCTAAATTCAGGGCTATGGCATTGGGGCAGTGTCCCCTATACTGTGTACCCTTCTTCCTATTTACAATAAACATCAAGAAATATTCTTATTTTATTGTCTCATTAAAACGTTAGGTTGGTTAAAAGAGCTGTGCTATGTGTGGCTGAGAACCCAGCAAGTGCAGTCCTTGCTTCTAGCAGCAGTGCTGTACCTGCTTCTGTTCTCAGGAGACTGGCTTTGGGTCTCTGGTGTGTGGACACATCTCCCAAACTTTTATGCATTTGACTCTATGGGTGAATGTTACGAAAGCATTCTGTGAATGATGTGTCCTAAAATTGTTTCCCTTTCAAGCCCTGATTGAGGGAAAAAGCAAATTGTGTGCAAAAGCACACACACTTTTGCTTTTGGAACACAAACCAGTATTACAGTTTATGGAAATGTGGCAAAGCCTGTTTTCAGTTTTCCCAATAAGAGCAGTGTCTCTGGTTGAAGCCCACATGCCAGCTCTTCCATTTCACCTGTGGCCACCCTGTGTTTGTATCGGCCAACAAGCCTGTGAGCAACAGTCCCCTCAATCCAGTGTTTCTCAGTCTTTTCTTTTTTCTCAGGATAGCAAAAGAGCAGGTCCATGTTCCACAGCTATTGCTGTCACTCCTTTGCCTTTGAATCAGGGCCCAGAAGTGTAATTATCTGAGAGTTCTCAGCCTGAATCATCTGCTTTTGGCACCATGTCCACCAGGTGCCATCCTCCCATGTTTGGACAACAGCCCAGTCAGTTTGCATCTGGATTTTAACAGCCTCCAGTCCCATTTTAGTCCTGCAATTTTGCAGCAGCACTACAAATCTCAACATTACAAAAAATAACCCATCAGGAGCAGTCACATGAGGTCAATTCTGGCATACCTGCAGCCTCAGTTCAGTCTTCTGCCCAGGAGGTGGTGCATTTACCTAGTCTGTAGCAGCAGCTTTTAGGGTGGAGTCAAAGAAAGGGATGTCCTATTCTTCTGCATCTTGTTGGTAGTCACAATGTAAACACCATTGTTAGAGAAAGGCCACCATAATGTGACATACAACAGTTTTAACACAGCCAATACCCTTCATCCAGATACTGGAGCGTAGCACATGCTGGCTTTATCTGAAATCAGATGTCAAAGGCTTCCTGAATTTTGATTTTCCCCCTTCTTGCTTTACACAAGACACCTTTCCATCTCTCCAATCCCATTTAAACACATGCACACACAGAAATATAATAATTAGACTAGCAAATGATTCTTCAAAAAATATTTCAGCATCCAGCATGAGTCACTGATTTGGCAGAGACCAGCTATACAAAGGAATAAAGCCTGTGCCACAAACGCTTTTTTACAGAAATTCAGCATCTGTACCATTAGGTGTGTTCCTAAGCAGTTATGAGACATATTGACATTGTCATTATATCTGGGGAATTCTGTACACATTAGGATTCTGAACAGATGAAAAGACATTGAAATGAATGACTTCTATGCTGAGTGTGTGCTGGGGTATGTGTGGAGCTGGGTGTACTGTGTGCTAAAATTTTCTGACAAAGCCTGACTGAAGCTTTGTAGAGACTTTTTATATCTGTCATAGATCTTGTTAGATATGAGTCATTTTCCATTTAGGAATTATATGCTACTTCTAGATTTCCATCTTTTCATATATAAATCAGAAGTGAAAGTAAAGAAAACAATAAACATTCTGAATGGTCAGATAGAAAAATATGAAAAGAGAACTGAAATACGATGTCGTGTGTCTGACTCGATGATCTTTCCTCCTGAGACTTCCCCACAGAGTGCACTGGGTTGGAGCTGGGAGAGCGGGAGTAGGACATTAGGACCTCTGGGGATGGGAAGGAAGGCCGGAAAAGAAGAGAAGCACATTTTGTTTCTGGTTCATTAGTTCAGATTTCTGAATTTATCCTGTATAGTAACTTATTTTCAAGATTCAGAAGGTCCCAATCTATCAATAAAACACCCACTTAAAAATTACAATCGTGAGTAAAAAGCATACTTTACTTACCTTCTATTATTAAGTTTCAAGTGTACAAATTATATAGAATACAGAGTGTGTTTTCAGCTTTATACACAAAATCCAGACAAAACACTGGAAGAATATATGCCAAAATGTAAACAGATTGGAGCACAAATTTATCCTGATCAATGATATTTTCTAAATTTGACAGGTAAGACCATTAGAAGAAAACTGCTATTTTAAAGAAATGATTATATTACACATCCAATTCCTTGGAAAATATCACTGGGGGATAGGATAAAATAAAAGTACAAAATGAGGTTCAAACACACAGTGTAACTTACTTCTTAGAAGACTGAAGAGACTGGATAATTAAAGAGCTAAATTAATTCCTAAAAGACAAGATCCAGGGAAGTGGAGAAAACAGTACCTCCAGAATGCATTCCACTTAGAACTGGTCTTATAAGGTATAAAAATAAGTATGAAGGCTGACTTTACAAAGGCAGAAATCTAAATGAGGAACAGGTTTCCAGGAGCAGCTCGGTCTGTGTGGTCTTTCAGCACACAGGAATTTGCCATGGAGTCCTGCAGTAGCTGCACCTAAACCACTGCAACACTGTGGGCCACACAGGAAGTGCTCAAAACGTTCTGATGGAATGACATTCTGAGTTCATGCGTAGGGTGAGGCAACTTGCCTTTTTCAGGGTAGAATTCTCCAATTACAAGATTGTCTCGGTTAGTTGGCTTTCATTGCAGGGACAAAATAATTTTCTAACATCCAAAATGAAGGAAGGTCAGGTGTATTCAGCTCACAGATTGTGCAAGTTTCAGTCCACACTCGGCTTGCTCTAAGGCAGAGCTACACCTGGCAGAGGGAAGCTGTTCAGGGAGGCTGAAAAACAGCCAGGAGCAAAGGGAGGAGCCAGAAGTGCAGAAGGTAGCAGTGCTCTCTCCCTTCCCTCATGTGTATGCAGATTACTCACCCCTGGGTGGGTCTAGCACTCACACTCATAACATGTGATCATGAATTAATCAGAAAGTCTAGAAACTGCCTCAATGATTGCAGGAGTCCTGGGGGTAACAACTAGACACAAACCATAACAAAGACACATGTGTGCCTGCAGAGCAAATGGTAGTGCTGGAACTACAATAGAAATGACTGTTAAAAGATTTAAACAAATGTATGAGTTTTTTATCTTTAGTAATTATTGAGGGTCTTATGTGTCCACCAATACTGGTACACAAACATCCTAACATCCAGACAGGGAAGTCTTATTCACCCCTTGATGTACTGGGGAGCAAGCTCAGGACCTTTCATTTGCCAGGCAGGCAGTTATGCTGCTGAGCTATATCTTCAGCATTCCACATGGAAAAATTAAAGAGAGAAAGTATTTTGTAGCAGCTGATTGGGTTACACAATGGCCTCCTGTTAGAAACTACTACTGAGAAAATTATTGGTTGAAATCCTAAGATTCACTGAAGAGGATAACTGTTATGTTTCAAACTGTGACAATAAAGCAATCCAAACAAAACCACACACAAATTTTCTTGGAGACAAAGTGCCCAAAAGTTGGAAGGAAGAGGTCCATTTCCACTCACAGTTTTTGGGAGGACTCAGTGCATAGTCTGCTGGGTCCGAAGCAGCACCAGGATGGCACAGGAAAAGCTGCCCCTCCTGTGGTGACGAGAAGCAGAGTGTGAAGGGAGGAGCCTGGGAGGGAGCTATACACTGAACAGGCCCCCAGGCCCACACAGCCAACCAGTGCTACCACCTAAGGGCACGTTCAGTTACACACTCAGTGGATGAACCCACTGATGGGTCCACCATGCCCTTGATCCAGTTGCCTTGCAAATACACTGAAGGACATTTTAGCTCTATAACAGTCAAGCGCTTATCCTACTGAGTCATCTCCCCGGCCCCTTAGCTCTACAACAAAAGGTGTTTGGAAATCTGGACATGCACATGCTAAAAAGGCAAAAACCAGGCAACTACCTTAAATCACTTACAAAAATCAACTCAAAATGAATTAAAGAGCCAAATGTAAGACAGGAAGCTTAAACTCCGAAGAGATCATACATAAAAGAAGCCTTCAGGGCAGCTCTTTTAGCGTCCTGATTTTCAGCTGGCTCCAGCTATTCGGAAGAAATCCTTCAAGGAGAAGAATCCCTGGACTCCAGCAAGGTCCAGCACATCACACAGTGATGAGTGGTGGTCTGCCTGTAACAGAAATGTCTGGATTGCAATCCCTTAATCCCGTAGGATTGTTTTCTCTCCCCATAAACCAAAGTGACAGGCAATTACCACGGCGACTTAGACACTGCACTCTCATGCTTAAGCTTGGCGTGCCTCCACACATGTACCTTGGAGCCAATTAGTAGTTGGCATATCAGACATCAGGCCCCTGCCAAGGTCTCAGTATAATTTAGCCCTTTCTCAAGGTTGTGTACAACAACTTACTAAGCAAGTGCATACTCTAGAAGACCCTAGTGGAATGCTTTACTCATATTTTCCTCACTAGTGCTGTGAGACTGTTAGTACTAGCGCCATGATACAAATGTCCCTGGATGATACAAATGGTGACAAACTAGAATGGAGAAGTTCTTGTAGAGAGGCCATCTGGTCTGGTATGAATTGACTATACAGTGTTACAAGTACATGGAACTATCAATACTTTTGGTTACTAGCTCCACAAAGGCTATGTCTAAATCCAAGAATACCTAACAAACAGGGACAGAGCCTTGTAGTTCAGGGAGCAGCTGCCATGTCATATACCAATTTAAAAAAGATAGTCACATCAGAACATGAACATGGTAGATTTGTGAAAACATTGTTTCACCTAGTAGAGTGAGAGGGTAAAGACATTGATTTGGTGATAGTCTATCTCATCACCATTCAGGGGAGAACTGTACCCATTCTTGGGGGTTTTAACAAATGAATTAATTGGTTTTATGACTTAATAAACTGCCTATTGTGCACCTGCGCTGTGTTAAATTTCATCCACATATGGCAAATGACACAGTGCCCTCCCCACAGACCATGAAAAGATAAAAAAATGGACAGGTGATTTGAACACATAATTATATGAATAACTTGAAGATTCATGGGAAGGGCAGCCAATCTAGAAGGAGAGTGGAAAAATGAGACTTGTTAGAGAAGACTTTCTAAAGAGGTGGTGACTGGTTTGAATCTTGGAAATCATACTTAAGGGCCAGTGAGATAGCTCAGCAGACTAAGGACCTGCTTAGGTGAGCCAGAGACTGGGGTTCGGTCCCGTGTACTGCATACTGCACTGACCGAGTCCAGGTGCAGCTGCACATGCCTGTAATCCCAGTGCTGGGGAGGCTGAAAACAGGGGGATCACTACAAGTCTGGGCTGTGTAGTAAGACTCTGTACCAACTTAAAATTTAAAAAAACATACTTGAGAAGGTGTACTGTACTCTATCATAACCTTTTACTTAAATACTGAAGAACTGTGTAACAATCTATCATTAACTTAATGATTTAAGGCATCACATATGTTCTCTCACATTTTTGGGGGCCATTAATCCTGTCACAGCTTCTGTCACTAGACTGCAATCCCTATATCACCCATGCTGGACTTTGAAGTTACACAATGGTAAGCTAATAAATGGATGGTGTCTTAAGCCTAAATGTGCTGTAATTTTTTATGCAACCATAAAAACCTAACATACTTCCTTTTGTGGAATCTGAGAACTCCAGACAATCTTTTGCTTTTTTCTGATAATAATTTTCACGTGAAAGATGGTTAGATATGATATTTAAGGTCTTTTCAACCCTGATGATTCTAAGATTTTTATTTATTATTTAAAAAAATTTTTTTTCAGTATTGGGGATCGAACTCAGGACCTTGCATTTGCCAGGCAGGTACTTAGGCCACTGAGCTATATCTCTAGCCCCAACAATTCTTTTATTAATTAATCTGGTATAGGGTCTCACTATGCAGCTCAGACTCATAGTGATCCTCCTGTCTCAGCCTCACCAGTTTCCTCACCTGGATTACAGGTGTGTGCCACCATGCCCTTTTAGTGGCTGACTGGGCGTAGGGCCAGCATGGCATGTGGCAGCGGGTATGAAACCTGAGTCCTCGGGCTTGCCAGACAGGCGCTTAGACTGCTGAGCTGTCTCCCCAGCCTGATTCTAAGATTTTTACAATAGTCTTTTCATAAGGACTGAAAAGCAGTGCACCTGAATGCATTTGCACCTTCAGAAAATAGAAGCTGACAAAGTAGTATTCAATCTAATGTCAGCTGTTGGCCTCTATGGATCTGACAAAAAAGTTCCTCTTGAAAAGTAACTCATTATTTAGGACATCAACTATGAATATGTTGGGAAGATGAGGAATTTCTGACTCCTGATTTCCAAAGGCACCCAGCTCACCTGGGGGCTGGAGGCAGTGGGTGGAGGGGAAGGGTGCACTTCAGTGTTCCAGGCCCTTTGCAGAGCTCAGAGAGCAGGAGGAAGGAGGCACAGCCTCTGTTCTCTCCAAGAGGGGGCGGTGTGCACAGACCCTACCAGTGACTACAGAGTGAATCCTGAAGTTCAGCTGAGGGAGCTTTGTTGAAGAACTTAAAGCTGAGGCTGGAATTCCCAGCTAAGCGATTTGCCAGGCAATGCAAGCAGGCCATGGGGCAGCCCAGTAGGACTCAGTATGGGGCACGGGGGCCACTGAGACTGACGGTGCTGGGCGCACTCGCTGGGTCATCAGTACATGGGAGCTGTCTGTGAATACATCACTACCGGAGCATCCGGAATGGTGATGCTGGAGAGAAGAATTTTAAAAGGACAGCTCTGTGCTTAAGAGATTTGAGCATCCATAAGCTGTCACTTCTTCACTTTCACACCAAATAATTAATATCTGCTCATCCTCTCATCTTGTGCATAGCCCATCTGATGGACAGTATTACTGAACTTTCCTATCTGGAATAGAATGATCTTGTTTCAGAAAAAAAAAAAATCAATAATATATTGAAGGTTCCCTTCTCAATAGGTACATGATTTCCCTCATCCCACCTGCCTGTTAGGCTCTCCTGAGGATTAAAAATCATTTGTACAGAATCTAGATTTAATGTGCATTATAAGATTATCGTAACTGCCAAAATAATTACTGCTGTGTGAACTCCCTGAGGACTGGAGTCCTGTATTTCACATCAGCTGTCTCCCACAGCACTCAGTAGTTTCCTGCCATGTTGAAATAAATTTAGTTGGAGATCTGTTGAACTTGGCATGCAAATAAAAAAGCAGCAGAGCTTATATTAAAACCTTCCTGGAAGGTTTTTTCATTTGTCTGACCAGAGTGAGTTCACCACGCAGAGCTGCCAGGGCACACTTCAGGCACACCACATTGTAGACACTGTTCTTGGAGAAAGTCCCTGAGCTGCCAGATGGTTCCTCCTTGGTTAAGTCCTTCCCCGTGCAGGTGGGGAGCTGTTCCCATCAGGTGCTGTGTACTTGATCAGAGTTACCAAGTCTAGATGTCTGCTTTGTGAGGAGAGGCCCATGTCATGTGGACAGTTATGGATGATCCTGTGACACTAAAGAATTAGCATTTTGTAAGCAATGCCTCGCTGTCACTATGCAGAGGAAAAGACCAGATAAGGCAGATCTTCTATTTTTGACAGAAAAAAAAAATATTTTTATTTATTTTTTCCTCCTAAAGTCTTTTGATTCTGGAAGAAAACATACAAGCATTCTATTTTTCTACAATTTAGTCTGTCACTAGTCATTGAAAAAACGTATATTATCTACATACTACAACTCAGACTTTGGGGTGGCCCCCTGATTTTAATTGCAAGCAATATCAACATGACTCCATGGCCTTAAAAAGTAGAAGCTTTCGTGAATATTATGATGCTCTAACATGAAATGCTGTGGAAGGTGCGCTCAGGGAAGATAACTGGTCCAGGAGGTGAAGGAAATAATACCTTAGATGACAACTAAAGGTCTGCGTGAGTCAGGGGATGGAAGAATGGGAAAGTGAAAGAGGTGTCAGGCCAATTTATAACCAAGATATAAACTACTTCTTTTTTTTTAATTTTATTTATTTATGTATGTGTGTGTGGCCAGCTTAGCCCACCAAGGGGCGGGGCTGGCTGGCATGTGGTGCTGGGGGATCGAGCCGCGGTCCCTGTGCTTTGCCAAGCCTGCTCCAAGTAGGTGCCTTAGACCACTGAGCCATCTCACCAGCCCTAAACTACTTCTTATTCAACTGAGAAACATAGATTGAATTTCTAAAAGTGAAAAAGCAATCATATTCTAATGAGAGAAAACATCTGTCAGATTTCAGGCATTGCTTACAAAATGCTAATTCTTTAGTGTCACAGGATCATCCATAACTGTCCA
>NW_004524760.1:3780824-3781267 GCF_000260255.1 Octodon degus | reverse complement strand
TTTTTTGTCTTCATATACCGAAGTGTTAGGCAGCTACTGGCCTTGGACACACGTTGTAGACCAGTTTGTATTTGGACTCCTGTTGATCCTCTGGTTCTGTCTCAGTCTTCCAAGTTGTGAGATTACAGATGTGTGCCACCATGCCTCGCTGAATATCAGTTTTCTGTGGTTGAGCCAGAGCATTCTGGTGTGTAATTGTCAAAATTTTTAATGTAAATTTTCATAGATGTGTGGATAGATGATAGCGATGGATGCCCCAAGAAAAAATATGGTTTAATTTGCATTAAGCTTCTGATGCAATATTTGTCTACTTTGTTATCTTCAGTTAGAGATAATCTTATTTTGCTATTGAAGGAGAGTCAGAAAATGGCACCAAACACATGAGAGCCAGAGATGATTCCACCTAAATGCCCTTTAATGTAACCTTCCTTTGAATATTATTT
>NW_004524760.1:3778895-3779949 GCF_000260255.1 Octodon degus | reverse complement strand
CAGAAAATAGACTGCAAATGTGTCAGGTCTTCCCTATTCAGCTTTTAGACTTTGCCAGCTGGTCCCCAGATGACTGAACTGAATATGAATTTGTATGATTTGATGAATATGATGATTTGTAATTTGTGTTATGTGTTCTGTTATTTACTAATTTCTTTTTAATTATCTTGTGTATGCAAGTCTTTCTTCCAGTCTTAACAAACTTTAGGACAAAATTAGACAGTGAAATAATGTCACTTCTTTCTTTTATTTCCTTGTGCTGGAGATGGAATCCATAGCCTCTAACACTGCATGCAAATGTTCTAATGCTGCGTTACATTCTCGGCCCCAGATGTGCCACCATGACTTTGTTCAGTTTTTTTTTCTCTTTGCCATCCTAGCTTTGCACCTTTAGTTTTCCAAACCGCAGTTTCCTATCTATGGGATAAAGTGACTGGGATGGAGAATTTGTGGGGTCCTCCAGCACACATCTTCTCACTGCAAGGTGTGGTGGCCCCAACCTCACCTGTCGCCAGAAGCCTCAGATGTACTGGTGTCTGGCCCTTTGAACCAGGTTCTTTGTGTGCAGTGACACAGCTCATTCCAGCTGCAAGCTTATTTCTGTAAGTGATTTTTTATCTCTGTGGCCATTTTTATGCCATTGTGAAAGGGAAAGAAACTGTTCAAAGGGAGGGAAGAACTTGGATGAGAGAAAGAAAGAGAAGAAATATGTATATTATGCACAGGATAGCTTGGATAATTAAACGACTGATTTCTTCTTATTTATTGAAAGGAGAAGTTAATGCTTACACATTTTTCTCTCCTTAATATTTTATAACTTTTTTGGGCCAATTCTGCATGCTCACATATGGTAGTCTGAACAATTAATTTGAAGACATCAACCTACAATAATATAACCATTGTTGAATTTAAAAAAGTGTTTTAAAATTATTGACATTTTAAACTTTCACTCTGTTCCATATAAATGCCAAACTTTCAGAAATTTTAGTTAACATGAAAGTGTGTTTTCCACAGAAAATGGGTTCCAGAAAATCAGCTTTTTGTTTTCAGTTTT
>NW_004524760.1:3776976-3777605 GCF_000260255.1 Octodon degus | reverse complement strand
TTCTATTTATTTAAATAACTTTTTAAAGGTTTATTTATTTATTTATGTGGTACTGGGAATTGAACTCAGGAGCCAGTGCTTGCTGGGCAGGTGCTTATTCTACTGAGCTATCTCCCCGGCCCTTTTCTTCTTCTTCTTTTTTTTAATGGCAGCAGTTCAACAAAGCCAGTGTTATTACCTTTTATGAAACCCCAGTATGCCACTTTTTGTTGGAAAAAGTGGTGTGGACACTGAAATGAGAATAAATACATGGGCTGGGTAGATATTCAGTGGGACAGTGCCTCTCTGACAAGCAAAAAGTCCGTGTTCAATTCCTAGTACAAAAATAAAGCATAATAGGCTGTTCTTTAATGGAAGAAATGATATGCTTCCAAGAAGTTGTTGATGTTAATGTTTTCAATTTTTATTGTCATATTTTTTGTATTGCATAACGGGCTTTAGAAAAACCTCACAGAATGTCAAAGGAGTATGAAACCTGGAACCCTTCCATTTTCATCCATAGTTTTCCATATTCAACAAAAATTTATGTGGAAATCACAACTGAAGAGAAATGCAACATTTTCCATAAAAAAGTGCTGAAACATTTCAGTCAGAGTAGGTTAGAATGCATTTGTAATTTGGATACATGT
>NW_004524760.1:3745647-3746484 GCF_000260255.1 Octodon degus | reverse complement strand
CTCAGAGCTCCCCAGGGGTGGGACCGGCATGGCATGCTGGGATCAAACCCAGCTGCAGCGCTCTGCCTAAGCAGGCACTTTAGTCCACTGAGCTATCTGGACGGCCCCTTAAAATCCCTCACTTCTTAGGCACTCTCTGTACCTTTGAAGTTTTACTCTCAGCAGGTGTGACTGTCACCCCATATGACATTTACTCATGTAGGTTGGATGGGTGGAGTTTTCCAGCCTACTTAGGTTATAGCTGATTTCCCTCAGGACTCTGTAAGAATCAGCTCTCTTCCTCACCCTGACTGGATTCTGCGTTCTTTACCTGTGTACTTGGTTTCTTGTCTGCTGTTTCCTGCAGTTCTAGAGTCATTCCATGGGCAAGCCAGCATCAATGTTTAGTGTCAGTGCTAAGGGCCAGTGTTAACTTTGGTAATAGGGAGCAAGGGCATCAGTCACAAGCGGCAGCCACTCATGGCCATTTGTTTTATCCAAAGCCAGTCATTGCTGGGCTCATTTTCCCTCCTAACACCTGAGTCCTCAGCTCTGACTGTGTGTGGAAATCCTTATGAGCTTTGGAATCCTGCAGTACTGGGCCCACCTCACACCTGTGGATTGGGGACCTCTCTGGGCACCGTGATGTGCTGAGTGTGAAGGTGATTCCGAGGCACAGAGAGGTTAAACACTTGTATAACACATTGTGAAGGAAAAGAGTTCAGGTCATGGAGGAAACTTTCTTCTCCTTAACCCCACTTCATGGAAACAGAAAACAGCAATGATCAGGCTGAAGAATGGCTCACTTATATCCTACAATAAGTCCATTACCAAGGTGCCCATAGTGTGGGCCCTACA
>NW_004524760.1:3743741-3745342 GCF_000260255.1 Octodon degus | reverse complement strand
CGGAAGTGGAGCTTAATGTTGCTGTTGCTGCTGACAGAAATGGAGTGAGAATGGAGGTCGTGGTGTTTTCAGGTGGGTCTGGGTGGTCTCTTCTTATGACTTCTGATCCCCTAATGCATAAAACACTGGGGTCTTTTACATTTTAGAAAGAAAGGACAAAGTACTACTTTAATTTGGGATGAATGGGTGGGGATAATTTGGAGAAATGAAGTAGAAAGTGGAGGGAAAGATTCTAAATATCCACAATTACATTATAATCTGCAGTTTGGTTTTCTGGGGAACCTGCCCACTAGAAAGGGAGCCCAGAAGAACTGCTTTCAACCATGTGCAGGCTGTATTACAAAGCTAGATGTGACAGGGACTGTGTTGTGGATTAAAAGCAGCACATATATTCTTTGTCTCCAGAACAGCTTTTTCCATTCTCCTGCCCTCCTGGGCTGGCGGGAGCCTGCCTGGGCCAGCAGTGGCCCTGTCTGCCAGCTGTGGGGGCTGGTCCTCGTCTCCACCTGCTCAAGCTTAGGGCCGCTGTGGCGACTGCTCACTACCAGTGATGTGAGAAGACTCAACTGTGTGATCTTTAGCCTGAAAGAGGGAGATGAAGAATGTGTTTATTGTTTTTAATGCAGCATCTTTCTCAAGCCACACATTATAATTTTTATTCATTTATTCAACTTTTGGTGAACATCTTTGATTTACAAGTTACTATGCAAGACAATCAAAATATCTATGTTTAGGATTTGCCTTACGTATGTATTTCCCCTAAATCCTTCACTTGTAACAGCGAATTCCATTTTTTGCAGAACGTGTCTGTTGCGTACATTGGGATGCTAGTTGGTGGAGACTACATTTTTTTCTCTAGTACACTTTGCAGGATTAAATATTTGGTGAGTGAGATTTTTTTAAACAAGGTTAATTGATTGTAATTGAATTTTAAACACTGATTAATAAGCAATAATCAAAAATGCAAAGAGAAGTCTTGTAGTTTAAGCAGAAGGTGTTTTTGATTATAGTAAAAGTTATTTTGTTTAAATGTTTCCTTTGTCTTTTGTTTTTGTGGCCTTGGAGATCAAACCTAGGGTCTCACGCATGTTGGCAAGTACTGTGCCACTGAGCTACAGAAACGGCCTTTTTTAAAAACAGAGGCAGGGTCTCAATAAGTTCTCAGGCTGGATTCATTTGTGATCCTTCTCTCTCGGCCTCCTGATTAGCTGGGATTCCAGGCATGTGCCGCTGTCCCTCGTGACTAGGACACTTGTGAAAGGCGTTCTGGCATTGTCTAGGTGAGCGCCAGTGTAGGAATGGAATCTAGTTTGTTCAATAGAAAGCAAGCGTGCTTTCTGAGGCTTTGTGTGACATTTGAGTACTGTCTCTGTCCTCAAAAGTTTGTGTCTGGGGGGGAAATTGTCATCGGGTCATCCATAAACCTTAGGGAACCCAGAGATCTGAGTCATCCTCTCCCAGTGAGGCTTTTATTTGTACAGAGCTCCACTATCAGCTGTGGAAATCACAGGTATTTATTCTCACTGTTTTTCTCCTTTCAGCATGGCTGGAGGCCTGAGATACTCCTTCCTAACCCTGGGCAGCCAGTTAAAACCTAACCA
>NW_004524760.1:3737532-3742846 GCF_000260255.1 Octodon degus | reverse complement strand
GGCTCAACAGGAGAAAAGGCATCCGGATTAATTACTGTGCACCTGTGCATGGAGCCACTTAAAATATGAAACTCAAGGCCAGGAGAATCAATTTCATAGAGGAGAGGAAAGAGGGGCTGCAGGCTGTTTTCCAGGGGGATGAAGAATAGAGAATGGCCAGAGACAAAGTCCCTGCGGGCTCTGGTATGATGCTTGATCTTCTGCAGTAGGAACTCAGTCTTCTTGGCTGGTGGAGTTTCTGTAGGAAGGCTGAAGGGCAGTGTGTTCTGTGGTGGGTCCATCTTTATGTTGACAGGGAAAACCCCTGGCCTACATCTGCGGACCTCTCGGCCTGTGATGTGAAGCAATCAGTATACCATATATGACACCATAGATGCCATGTTCCTGGGGTGCTGTTTTCTGACCTGACACAGGATAGGGCCACAAGCCCCTCCTTCTAATCCAGTCTGTACTGGTTAACTCTAGGACCTTCATGAGTCACTATATCCTTGTGGTTTCCACTATTTTACGAAAATCACTGACTTGCAGTCACTTTCTAAGTTCCTAGAAGTTCTGCCACAGGAAAGTTCTTTTTAGTTCTCACAAAATACACAACATTTATGATGTTAACCATTTTGACGTGTATAGTCGGTAGTATTAAGTATATTTATGTTGTTTTACAACTGATCTCCTGAGGCTTTTCATCTTACAGAACTGAAACTTGGTACTCATTAACTGATACCCATCTCTCCCTCCTGGCCACCAGCACTCTGCTTCTTGTCCCTGGGAATCTGACGGTTTAAGACTCCATGTGTACAGGGCCAGCCAAATAGCTCAGTGGATTAACATGCCTGTTTAGGCTAGCCCAGCCCCTGGGGTTCACTGAGATGGCGATTGAGACTGGGTGTGGTAGTGCATGCCTGTAATCCCAGCACTTGGGAGGCTGAAAACAGGATCACTATGAGTCTAATCTGTGTAGTGAGACCCTGTAGACCAAGTACTAAATAATTAAATACATTAAAAAGTTTTTTTAAATGAACATTTCTCTAAAGAAGATGCACAAAGGGCTAGCAAATACATGAAAAATACTCCATGTCACTTACGGATTAACTGAGGAAACAAATCAAAGCCAAAATCCCCACTGGGGCCGTTACTACAATGAACATGCGTTCTATCAAGGCTGGTGAGAAACTGAAACTTGTGTTGGTAGGAATGGAAGGGTATAGCCACAAGGAGAAGTAATACAGTATGGCACTTCCTCAAAAGATCAAAATAGCCTTACCATGGGATCCTGCAATTCCACTTCTGGGAATTTACCCAGAAGATTTAAAAGCAAGGTCTTGAACAGACACTCGCATACTGGTACTCACAGAGCTTATTCGCAAAGTGCAAAAAGTTGAAGTGAAACACAAGTCCATCACCATATAAGCAGATAACAACTTTGGTGCAGACACACAGTATTTTCAGCCTTTCAAAGGAAGGAAGCTCTAACGCACGCTACCATGTGGATGAACCAAATGATTTTTGACAGACCCATACCCTATGATGTCCCTTGTACACATGGAGTCTTTCTTTCTTCTTCTTTTTTTTTTTTTTTTGTGTGTGTTTTAGGACTGGGTGTACAGGGATTGAACCCGGGTCCTTGTGTCTGCTCAAGCAGGCACTTTAATAGCAGGTGTTCTGCTGAGGTATCTGACCGGTCCTCTTTTTTAATTTTTAATTTTTTTTATTTTAAAGAGAAAACAAAACTGGAAAAAATAACAAGAACTGAACAGAAGGCAATATAAGACAGTACAAAGTGTGCACAATTTCAGAACAAGAATGGATTATCAATGGTTGTTATGTATTGTTATTGTGAAATTGTTGCTCAGACTACCAGCTATAGATAGACAAGATTAACCAAGCAATCAAACATTCACTCTTCCTCTCAACAAACCTTAGTTTTTTCCCCTGGTCCTTTTTACTTTTTGTTTTTCAATGTATTTGAAAGAGAGTATAGTCACAGTAGATGAGACATTAAAGATGGGCTGTATTTAAATGAGCAAGATGAAAGAGATTCAGCTGGGGCTGTTACGTTGCACACTGTTGTTCTCGATGTAGTTGCTCGGATTACAGATCTTAGTCTATAGAGTTCCACACAATGAAAATTTTAAACATTAGCTGCTACTTTAAAAAAACTGATAAAATTTAGTAGTTCAATCTTCTCAGCTATCCTGTATATATACTTAATGATTTTCCCCTGTTTTCCTATCTTTTCTCCTTCCCTCATCTCCATCATCTATTCCTGATGTTCAGCTTCTTTCTATTTTACAATATCTACTGTACCTTTCAGATTTTATTTGATCTAAGAAATGTCTACTGTAGTCCTTCACCCATTCCTTAATCATGTTAACTGTGGCTGAGCTGTAGATTTCTTTTTGGGGTGGGAGATGTGGTTTAGTGGTAGAGTTTTTCTCCTGGTACGCAAGGCCCTGGATTTGAACCCCAGCACCGCCAAACAAAAAGCAGTGATCTTCATGTTCCAGTTGATTTTAGAAGTCTGCTGAGCATGATGTTGGTGCTTCCAAGTTACTCTCATAACTCATGGCATCATTATCCTTTTGGAAAATCATTGCCCAAAACTACCAATCATACTAGTAAAAGCTAGCTTTTGCTCTTCTGAAAGAATCAGCTTTGTTTGGAATTCTGAAAGGAAGAGGAGTTTATCATACAGCTTTTTCACCTGCTCCCAGAAATGGCCAGAAGAGGGAGCCCAAGAGCAGCAGGAGCCCTTGGAACAGTGGAATGTGGGAATTTCTGCTGTGGTGCTAAAAAGGAGGGTGAACAGAGATACAAATCGGTATTTGAGTTAAAGTTTGTTGGATGGAGAAGGGTCCTGTAGAGGAGACCTATGAGCATCAGAGAGTGAGGAGGAAATATACTTCAGTGAGCTGTACTCCAGGTCTTTTTTCTCATCAAAATCATCACAACACAACTACTCTCTAGGACAAGGAGAGTTAATTTAATTTCCTTCCTATGTTGCATTCTCTGGCTACTGTTGCAAATAACACACTATTTCTGAATTTGGACCTTACTGCTGTTTTAATTTTTTCCTACATTAAATCTCTTTCTGTCTGTCTATCTGTCCCTGAAACTGATCTCAGTATATTGTGCTTGCCAGATATGCAATTTTGTGCTGAGCTATATCCTTGTTTCCTGCAAAATCTATCAAGTATAAGAGTCTTGAGTTGTTTGTTTTTTGACATGGGAAGTTGCTTTCAGAATAGGACCTAATTTATTTTTAATTTTTAATTTTTTTTTTTTTTATTTATTTTTTTTGGTGGAACCGGTGATTAAATTCAGGCCCTTGCACCTGCCAGGCAAGCACTTATTCTACTGAGCCATCTCCCCAGCCCTAGGACCTAATTTATAAGTTATTTAAAATACACTTCTGTGCCTTGGACCTAGCAACCTTACACATGTCCATGATTTCAATGTCTGGTGACCTTTTGCCTTCTCCTTATCACTTTGTCTCATTGCCTGGGTACCTGGACTACTGAGTTGTTTTGTGTGAATGGATACATGCACCCGGGTGCATTTTGAATGTTGGGACTCACCAAGGGTCAGAAACTCTCCTGCCCAGCAGCTACTGATCTGAGGCAGCTGTCAGCAAATCAATGATTCCCAGAAGGAGGAGCACAGAATCTCTATCAGGCCTTCCCTTTTATTATCCGTACTGGTGCTTACAGACAAGAAGAGCATCTCTGTAGGTTGAAGCCAGAAAAGCCCAATCCATTGCCTGAGACTTCAAGGGTAGGACTGGTGGGGTTCCATTGCTTTGACTGAATATCTGAGAGAAAGAAGGCATAAGGAGGAAAGGTTTATTTTGGCTCCGTTTCAGAGGTTGCAGCCCATAGCTGCTTGTTTGTTGTGTTCTTTTGGGAGAGGCAGAACATCATGGTGGAGAGAGGAATGTGGAAATCTGCTCACTTCATGACAGCCAGGAAAGGAAAGAGAGGAAGGGGCTGAGACTCAGCCTAGGCTGGTGAGTTGAAACCACCCACATTCATTCCTCACTGTTCAGAACGCAGCAAGTCTCAATTCTAGGGGCAGGAAGAGCCTATAACTGACAAGGACTTTCCCCCTGGCTTGCAAAGGTAACAGCCTCACCTGGATGAGAGAGCTTTGGGGTCCCTTCTTTTTCCTACAAAAGCACTAATCCCATCCTAATAGCCCCACCCTGCTGGCCATCTGACCCTCATTACTATCCAGAGGTCCATCTCCTAATAACATTACACTGGGGTCAACAATGCATTGTGGGGGACAAAAACATCCTGATCATAATAGATCACATCAACAATGAGGTCACTAGTGAAAATCACAGTTGCTAAAGTTGCAGTGGCTTGATGCCTGGTGCCTGCTATGGTGTTCTGGAGACTGAGACCACAAGGCGAGAGTGTTGTGCTAGGGCAGAGATGACAGGGCGTGGGTATGCAGGGCCAGATCAGCTGAAAATGGAGGGTGAGGGCACTGCATGGAAACTAATCCCTAGCAATTACAGGCCAGTGTTTCAGTCCCTGGCCCAACAGCAGCCAATCATGACTATGGAGAAGGGGTATGTCAATGGGACCCCATGAACAACCATGAGTATGTGACATTTTAAGAGTTAGCTGAAATGAATAAGGGACCCCAGGTCTGGGCCTGAGTTGCAAATAAGGTGGACTACACAGCTGTGTCCAGTGGGACTTGTGACCCACAGAGTGTCAGCAAATGTCCGCTTGCACAAGTCCCACCCTGCACACATTGCTCCTCCCAATGAACATGAGGTGAACGAGTGTTGGAGGGACACCAGGACAACCAGAAGAAGTTCAGGAGTGGAGTGGGGGCAAAAGACAGACAAGAGAAAGGGGTACCAAGGAGAAGAGGGAGTATGAGGGATGAGGGAGACAAGTGACAGAAGGACACCAGTCAGATCTGAAGGAGGGGCATCTGTAAAATGGGGGAATGAAGGACACCAAGGAAATCATCAAGATGAGGTGGTGACCCTCACCTTAGCCCCATGTGGCTTTGTCTAGCACTTCCCAGCTGGGATTTTCTGCCTTCTAAAGAGGGGCTGCACTGCAGGCCAGTGAGATAGCTCAGCATACTAATTGCCTGTTAGGCAAGCCCAGGGACCAGGGCTCAATCTCTGGCACCACATGTGCCACTGGCCCTGCCCCTGGGTGTGCTGAGCTGGCTACAGAGTCTGGGCATGGTGATGCACACCTTTACTCCTAGTGCTGGGGAGGGCGAAAACAGGAAGATCACTAGGAGTCTCAGAAGGTAATGAGACCCTGTAACAAATACATAAAAAAAA
>NW_004524760.1:3730472-3731766 GCF_000260255.1 Octodon degus | reverse complement strand
AACTCTTTCATCAAGCTCAGGCTTTAAGTCAGCAATAGGCACTTGGGATTGTGACACCTGTTTGGTCAGAAATAGATCTGAGGCCAAGAGATGTGTGGCTTGTACAACACCCAAGCCTGGGATGATGATGAAGCAAGTTCCCAGCACCAGAGGGACTGTGGTTTGAGAAAGCACTTTCACTATGACTACGTTATGGTCCTGAAGCCCTGTTATCTCTGGTACCATAAGACTGGGAGGTTAATTTAGGCCTATGGCATCATGGCTGTATCCATTATAACGTGTGGCTTGCTTCCCTTTTATAATAAAGACATTAATAATTGTTCTCATTTTTTGTCTCATTAAAATATTAGGTTGGTTCTGCCGCATTTCTAATAATGCAGAAGACAATAGAGGTGTGCCATGTGTGGCCGAGAACCCAGCAAGTGCAGTCCCTGCTTCTAGCAGCAGTGCTGTACCTGCTTTCTCCCCTCTAGAAACTGGCTTTGGGTCTGTAGTGTGTGGACATATCTCCCGAACTCACTCATTTGGCTGTGTTAAGAAAGAATTCTGTAAATGATGTGTCTGGCATTAAATTGTTTCCCTTTCAAGCCCTGACCACAGCACTCACTTTTGCTTTTGGAACACAAAGCAGTATTACAGTTGATGGAGATGCAGCAAAGCGTGTTCTCAGTTTTCTCAACTATAGCAGTTCCTCTGGTTTAAGCGCATAGGCCACTTCAGCCTGTGGTGGCCTACTTGTTAATGCCACTTCCTCCTGTATTGCACCTATGGCTACACTGTGTTTGGATATGCCATCAAGCCTGGGAAATGCCCTCCCCTGCACTCATCTCCTCAATCCAGTCTTTTCTCTTTTCTCAGGATAGCAAAGAGCACCCCCTCTACCACAGCTGCTATTGTTGCTCATCTGCCTTTGAATCAGCATCTAGAAGTATAATTATCTGGTGGTTCTCTGCCTGAATCACCTAATTTGGCACCATGTCCACCATATGCCAGCCTCCTGTGTTTGGATAACAGCCTAGTCAGTCTGCATTTGTCTCTGAACAGCCCCCAATCCTATTTCAGTCTTGTAATTTGGTAGCAGCTTTACAAATCTCAACATCAGAAAAAATAACCCATCAGGAGCAGTCACATCTTAGGCCAATCCTAGCACATCTGCAGCCTCAGCTCAGCCTGTAGCCCCACAGGTAGGACACTTACCTAGCCTGGAGCAGCAGCTTTTAGGGTGGAGTCACAAAAGAGAGAGATGTCCTCTTCTTCTGCATCTGTTGGCAGTCACAATGTGAACACTACTGTT
>NW_004524760.1:3726443-3729638 GCF_000260255.1 Octodon degus | reverse complement strand
AGGAGTCCTCAGCTCTAACCTCATTCCATCTGCCAGGTCTGAAAAGAGAGTCCTCACAAAAGGTTAAGCTCCTGTGGAAAAGGTGTCCTCCCCAGGGCCTTTGTGTGAGGCCTCTGGAGGGCAAGATTTGGCTCAGGGGTACGTTGCACCCTCATGGCCTCATTAGAACATGGGTAACAAGCTGGTTCCCTGAGGAATAAGAAGGACTGAAATCATAGGACTGGAAGGCAGACTGTGAGCTACCCCACCCTTAGGTAGGCCTTGGCCAGATTTTACCCTGGCTGTATCCTGCACCCCATCAGCCAGAGGACCCTCCTCATTGAGTTCTGAGTCAGCTGTTGTGGGGTATGCAGAAGTGACTGGAGTGGGAAGGGTGGGAAGGAGGAGCCTGCCTGGGAGAGGTGGGGACTTTTTTTTTTTTTTTTGCAGTGTACAACTGTAAAAAGGATAAGAGAGTACTATGGGCAAAGTATGCCAACAAAGAGGCAACAAAATGAAATAAATTGAAAGAAAGACACAAACTGCCAAAATGCCTCAAGAAGAAATAAAATGTTTTAGTCCCAAAACACAGATATTATAGTTTCAAAACTTTCCACAAAGAAAAGTCAAATCATAGTGCCTTTATTGGTGAATTTAATCAAACATCTTGAAAAGGAATAACATCCATTATTATCAATCTTTTAAAAATATAGAAGAGGAGGAAGATGTCATAATTCATTCTAGGAATACAGTATCATACTAATGCCAAAAGTAGGGAAAGACATCCCTTATGAACCCAGATGAAAATAATCCTCTTTTTTTTTTTTTTTTTTTTGGCGGAACCGGGGATTGAACTCAGATCTTTGCATTTGTCAGTCAAGCGCTTATCCTACTGAGCCATCTCCCCGGCCCCGAAAATAATCCTCTTTAAAAATTAGTAAACTAACTCCCACAACATTCAAAAACTACATATACCATGAGCAACTGAGACTTATGTAGGAATATAAAGTTGACTTAACATTTGAAAATCTATCAGTGTGACACATTATCAACAGAATAAAAGCCAAAATGCACATTCATCTCAAGAGACATAGAAAAAGCATGTGATAAAATCTACAATCTTGCCAGGCCAAACATACTCAATAAACTAGCAGTAGAAAGGAATTTCCTTAATCTGATGAAGGTGTCTACGAGAAATTCACAAGCAATATGTTGTACAACAATGAAAACACTGAGTGTTCTAGTAAATTGAAGAACAAAACATGAATACATTCTCTCACTTCTGTGCTATGTTATAATAGCAGGTACAGCGAGGACAATGTTGCAAGGAAAAGAAGGGAAAGTCTTCTATATTGGAACAGATGAAATAAAACTTTTATTTAGAAATATCCACAAGCTTACATTGTTTCCAAAAATAAATATTTCATCTGTTCCAATATAGAAGACTTTCCCCTTCTTTTCCTTGCAACATTGTCCTCGCTGTACCTGCTATTATAACATAGCACAGAAGTGAGAGAATATATTAAGCTTGTGGATATTTCTAAGGAGTCTCCTAACAAACCGCTAGAACTGATAAACTAGTTCAGCAAGTTCTCAGAATACAAGATGGATATATAAAAGTAAATGCATTTTAGCTGCACATGGTGTTTCCTATGTGTAGACCCAGGTACTTGGGACACTGAGGCGGGAGGATCTGTTTGACCCTGGTCACTGCACCTGTCTAAGCAAGTGCTTTAGTCTGCGGAGCTATCTGGCCAGCCTGGTAAAGTAATTTTTTGCCAGATGACATGATGCCTGTCCATAGTCCCAGCACTCTTGGGAGGCCAAGGCATGAGGTTGCCTAACCTGGGCAAACAACCAAGATGGTTTTTCAAAAATAAAAACATGAAATGAGGTGAATATATAGGCCACAGCAAAATGTTTGGGCTCAATCCCCAGTACCACATATAAATGAGTAATTTAAATTAATAATCTGGGGCTGGGGAGATGGCTCAGTAGAATAAGCGCTTGCCTGGCAAGTGCAAGGATCTGAGTTAAATCCCTGGTTCTGCAATAAATAAATAAATAAATAAATAAATAAATAAATAATCTGACTTCAAAATTTATAAGAAGATACAGCAACAGATGTGCTTAGACTTTGTAGTATTAAAGTCACATTTTAGAAAACAATAAAGAACTGAAATAAATAACCCAAGCTTTCACCTTAGGAAACTAGACAAAGAAAACAAAATAAATCTAAAGCAAGGAAACAGAGGAAATACTAAACCAATAACCAAGGAAACAAATACTAATCTAGAAAAAAGGACAAAAGTTACCTAGACCGGAATAAATGAGAGGTCATCACTACTCATCCTGGAGCCATGTAAAGGATAATAAAGGAGCACTAGGAAGACATTTAACTCCATACATTTGATAATTTACAAGAAAACAGGCTAATTCCTTGATGGTCACAAATCATCCCAACTCCCTGAATGAGATATGGAAAATATGAAGGAATCCTTTTCCCAGGTGTATCAAGGAAGACAACGAATCACAGGAGATAAAACTCTGCTCTGTGGTTCTTGCTTTTTACCTCTGCATTCAAAGAGCCTGTGATGAAAGCAAAGAAAATAGTGAAGTGAAAAGACAGTTGGTTATGCACAGCCTTTCCTGACAAAGTGAGGCAGGGTAGTCTAGTGACAAGCCATGACTTTACAAAACAGTCACACAGACTGGAGGGAGAGGTGGGGCAGTCAGCACCAGAGCTGAGAAGACCAACCCAGCTAGGGGACATGAGAGCTGGTGGGCCAAGCACAGAGTTCCCAGGACATGGGAAAGGTAAATGTGTTCAGGTCAGCCACGGTCAGAAAGTGCTGGACCAGAATATGACAAGTGTTTATAATGACAGCCATAATGATGTGACCCAAGTGAGGACGTTGGCATCTGGGAGACCTTGGTGGGAGGAGCTGGGAAGGCTGTGTGCTGGCACTTGCAGTGGGTGTACCTTATTCTGGCCATACATTAAATGTTAAAAACCAAATTAAAATGGTAAAAACTCCTATAATTTAAAGTCAAGAATAAAACTGTGTATATAGAATGTAAATATAAACGTGCACAGAAAGACTTCAAAGACATTTCACCAACATGCTAATAATGTAGGTCTTGCTGATACTTTTTTCCCACTAGCCACAAAACTTTATTGGAGGGATCAATAGTTCAGAGCAATATTCTGAATCA
>NW_004524760.1:3723513-3725893 GCF_000260255.1 Octodon degus | reverse complement strand
TCATCCTCATCAATTTGTAGAAATAGGGAGATAAAATCAGCAGCTGGCCTTCAGCAGGACATTCACAGCACCTGAATAAGGTCCAGAGTAATCCTAGACTGGGCGATGTCTATGTTCAGGACTCGGACTTCCCCTCTTTCTCCAGGCCCAGCCCAAGGCTCCTTCTCGTCTTTGTTTTAGAAAGTTTTGCTTCTGTTACATTCCATATGGGAAGCAGCCCTGATCGCCCCACTCCTATATCCACAACAATTCCAAACAGAGAGGCATTTTCAACGTTGCCTGTCAGAATCATACCAACCTGCAGGTCTTCCAGGCATACTATGCTTCTCTTGAAATCAAGTTCATCAAAATCGGTTTGAAAGTCAAAGCTTTCAGGCTGGCTGAGACCACCTATGATGGCCTGTGAAGTGTGTTGCTGTTGTCTTTAATATTTCTGCAACTTTCTCTATTCTTTCCTTTTCAAGAGATGAATTTATTTTTTTGTCGCATTTTAGATTTTCCAGTCTCACACAGTGTCCCTTCAATGAATGATAAAACTCTCATTGCTATGTTCTATGATTCCGGTTGAAGACAAGTCTGGTCCAAAGGATTTGACCTCAGTATAGCATCCCTTATGGTTTTGTCCTTCTTTCTGCCCTGCTTCTCATTTGTGACTTCAACACCTGTTGGAGATGTCACTGCAACTCCTTGAATGTGGCTTGGAGATACAGTTTTATGACTGCAGAGTGTTTGAATATAATCTTGCTTGCTTTTGATAAAGCCAGAACCCTGCTGGAAGGATTTTGGACCTAACCCCTTCACTTTCTTCAGCTGTTCCCGCTGGATGAAGGGACCATTTTTCTCTCTATACTCAATAACAATTTTGGCTCTGTTGGCATTGAGTCCAGCAACATGCCTTAACAAAACTTCTGAACAGATGCTAGTATCAACTCCTCCAAAGCTGACGCATTCTTCTACGACACTGTCCAGAGTTGTCTTGAGTAAAGTCTCGTGTACATCATGCTGATACATTCCAACTCCAATGTTCTTCGGCTCAATTTTCACTAGCTCAGCTAATGGATCTTGAGCACACCTTGCTGTGGAAACTGCACTTCTCAGATTAGGATCCAGCCCTCTTACCTCTTTGTTGGCTTCAGGGTTCATGCTATAGATTGATGCTCTTGCCTCACATCCAGTGGTACAAAGTAATTTTACTTCATTCATGCATTTCTACATTTTCCATTATATCATTTACTGATTTTGTTATTATTTCACCATTCCTCACATAACTAAAAGAATCTGAAAAAGTCAGTTTAACAATACTTTAAATGGCCCAGGACATAGCTCCATGGCATACTGCATTCCTGGTAAGCACGAGGTCCTGAGTTTGATTCCCAGTACAAAACAAAAAACACACATCAAAAAGAAAACCAGCCTCCTCCTCCCCTCCTAAAAAAATCCCATGCCTGACAAAAAGAACCAAAGCCAAAACCAGTATCTTTATATGTTGCTTTTTAAATTTTTTGGTGGAACTGGGGATTGAACTCAGGCCCTTGCATGTGCCAGGCAAGCACTTATCCTACTGAGCTGTCTCCCCAGCCCCAAAACCAGTAACTTCAAAGACACAGTGGCTCAGATATCTGCAGCAACTCAAGCAAAGTCCACCTTTTATTAAAATGATGTGGTATTTTACATACACAGTGGATATAAGTCTCTGACCTTATATTAGGAAAAAGAGCATCCATTTATGGAAGAGGTTAAAATAGATACATAAACACTAAGGCACAGGGCTGAGTATTTGTATTGGTGTTATAGTGCTTGATAGCACATGCAAGACCTCGACATAATGCTGAAACTGATGAAAAACAAATCCTCGAAATACACGCATTCAAGTCAAATGAGAGTATGAGGTAAAAATTAAGAGAATCCATTGTTTGGTCTGAGCTACTGCACTAGGCCCAAAAGCCCACACCAAAACAGAATGTCAGGTAAATTAGATTAGCATACTAATGAAATACTAATGATGGTGGAATAGTATGTAGTTGATTTCTTTTTGACTTATTGGTATTTGCTAAAGTTTTATATTCTAAAGTTATCTTTAATAGGAATAAAACTGCTTTCAAGTGAGTTTAAACACTTTATAGACTCTCTTCATGTTGCATTTTAAAATACATCTCTACAATTGCTTTTATTATCCGTGAAAAACTGAATTCATGGGGGGAGTAATTCATATATGTTATGGTCTATGTCTAGATTTCCCCAAATCCTCATGAAGTGATGGGGTGGCTTCTAGAGTTTGTGATTAATTCATGATCCATTGCTGAGATTGTGGGAGTGAGTGCTACACCCACCCTGGGGCTGATCCCCTGAATGCAATCTAAGGCAGGGAAAGAGGCTTGCT
>NW_004524760.1:3703054-3718618 GCF_000260255.1 Octodon degus | reverse complement strand
CTTCTTCAATTTGGTTTTCCACCCTCTTTCTTTACATGGACACCTCTCCATCTCTCCAACCCCATTTAAACACTTGCACACACAGAGACATAGTAATTAGACTAGCAAATGATTCTTCAAAAAAATATCTCAGGATCCAGCATGAGTCACTGATTTGGCAGTCTAGCTATCCAAAGGAACAGAGGGGGCCGGGGAGATGGCTCAGTGGAATAAGCGCTTCCTTGGCAAGCGCAAGGGCCTGAGTTCAATCCTGGGTTCTGCAAAACAAACAAACAAACAAACAAACAAAAAAAACCCCCCAAAAAACAAAAAACAAAGGAAGAGAGCCTGTGTCACAGATGCTTTTCTTTTTCTTTCTTTCTTTCTTTCTTTCTTTCTTTCTTTCTTTCTTTCTTTTTTCTTTTACAGAAATTCTGCATCTGTAACACCAGGGGTGTTCCTAAGTGGTTATGGGGCATATTGACATAATTATATCTGAAGAATTCTGTACACATTAGGATTCTGCATGGATGAGAAGATATTGAAATGAATGATTTCTATGCTAAGTGTATGCTGGAGTATGGTGTACTGTGTGTTAAAATTTTGTGACAGAGGAAGCCTGACTGAAGCTTGGTAAAGACTTTTTAGATCTATCTTATATTTTTTTAGATCTGAGTTATTTTCCATGTAGGAATTATATGCTACTTCTAGATCTCCATCTTTTCATACATAAATTAGAAGTTAAAGTAACAATAAACATTCTGAATGTCTTGAAATATGTGAAAAGAGATCTGAAATATGACATAAATTATTTGATGAACCTTCCTCCTGAGACTCTCCCAACAGAAGCACACCAGGTTGGGGCTGGGAGAGTGGGAATAGGACACTAGGACTTAAGGGGATAGGAAGGAAGGCAGGAAAAGAAAAGAGAAGGATATTCTGTTTCTGGTTCATTAGTTCAGATTACTTTTTTTTTCTTTCTGTATTTAGGACAGTGTCTACAGAGTCTCACTACATAAATCAGATGTATAGTGATCCTCCTGTTTTTAGCCCCCCAAGCACTGGGGTTACAGGAGTGGGTTACCATGCCCAGTCTCAATCGCCATCTCAGCACATCCCTGGGGCAGAGACAGCACAACACACAGGGGATCAAACCCTGGCCACTGTGCTCTACCTAAGCAGGCACCAGCTTTCTAAATTTATCTTGTACAGTAACTTATTTGCAGGATTTTTGAGGTCCCAATTCTAGCAACAAAACACCTGTTTAAAAATTACAAGCATGTGAGTAAAAAGCGTACCTTATTTACCTGATATTATTAGATTGCAAATGTACAAATTACATAGCAGAATACAGAGTGTTCTATTAGCTTTATACATAAAAGTCCAGACAAAAGACTGGAAGAATATATGCCAAAATGTAAACAGGCTGGACGATAGTTTTACTGGGATCAATGACATTTTCTAAATGACAGGTAATATCTTTAGAAGAAAAATGCTCCTTTAAAGAAATGATTATATGATACATCCAATTTCTTGGAAAACATCATTGGGACATAGGATAAGATAAAAGAACAAAATCAGGTTCAAACAAAAAGATACTATACTTCTTAGAGGACTGAAGAAACTGGAGATTTAAAGAGCTAACTCAATTCCTAAAACAAAAGACCCAGGGAAGTGGAGAAAACATAGTATCTCTAGAATGTATTCCACTTAGATAGAACTGGTCTTTACAGAATATAAAAATAACTATGAAGGCTGACTTTGCAAAGGCAGGAATCTAAATGAAGAACAGGCTTCCAGGAGCAACACAGAAATTTGCCATAGAATCCTACAGTAATTGCACCTAAACCACTGCAATCCTGTGTGCCACACAGGACATGCTCAAAACTTCCTGATGGAAGGACATCCTGAGTTTATGACAAGGGTGAGGCAACTTTCTTTTCACAGGGTAGAATCCACCAATTACAAGATTGTCTCAGTTACTTTCATTGCTGGGACAAAATGCCCAACACCCAAAATGAAGGAAGGAAATGTTTATTCAGCTCACAGATTGTGCAGGTTTCAGTCCACACTCGACTGGCTCTAAGGTAGAGCTGCACCTGGCAGATGGCAGCAGTTCATGAAGGCTGAAAAACAGCAAAGAGCAAAGGGAGGAGCCAGAACTGCAGCACATGGCAAGCTTCTCTCCTTTCCCTCAAGTGTATGCAGATTACTCACCCCAGGGTGGTTGTAGCACTCACACACATAACACCCCCATGTGACTATGAATTAATCACAAAGTCTAGAAGCTGCCTCAATGATTGCTTGAGGCTTTGGGGGAACAACTAGACACAAAACATGAACTAATGGTACTGCTGGAACTACAATGTAAATGACAATTAAAAGATTTAAAAAAAAAGTATGAATTTTTTTTTCTCAAGTAATTACTCAGTGGTCTTATGTGTCCACCAATACTGGTTAACTCTTCCTGCTTTACAAACATCGTAGCACCTAGGCAGAGAAGTTTTATTCACCCCCACATGGAAAAATCAAAGAGAGAATGTGTTTTGTAGCAGCTGATCAGGTAGACAATGGTCTCTTGTTAGAAACTGCTACTGAAAAAAATTATTGATCAAAATCCTAAGATTCACTCAAGAGGAAAAATGTTAGGTTTCAAACCATAGGAAAAAAGCAATCTAAAGAAAACCACACACAAACTTTCTCGGAGACAAAATGCCCAAAACTCGGAAGGATGAGGTTCATTTCTACTCACAGTTTTTGGGAGGACTCAGTGCATAGTCCTCTGGGTCTGAGACAGCAGCAGGATGGTACAGGGTCATGGCAGAGGAAAAGCTGCCCCTCCTGTGGTGACCAGAAGCAGAGTGTGAAGGGAGGAGCCTGGGAGGAGCTGTATTCTGAGCAGAGCCCAAGGCCCACGCAGTCAACCAGTGCCACCACCTAAGGGCGTGTTCAGTTACACACTCAGTGGATGAATTTATAGATGAGTCCACTGCACCCTTGATCCAATCACCTTCCAGATATAATGAAGGACATTTTAGCTCTATAACAAAAGATGTTTGGAAAACTGGACATGCACATGCAAAAAAGGGAAAAACCAGGCAACTACCTTAAATCACTTATAAAAATGAACTCAAAACGAATTAAAGACTCAAGTGTAAGATAGGAACCTTAAACTCCAAAGAGATCATACATATACAAAACTCCTTGACATTGGTCTTGGTGATGAAGTTTTTGATATGATACCTAAAGTACACACAACAAAAGTGAAAACAAGGACTTTCAGGTAAAAAAAAAAAAAAAAAAAAAAGCTTCAGAATGAAAAGTAAAAGCAATCAATGAAAATGTAGAAAACACTCATGATCTATTAAGTGGTTAATATTGAAAATATTGCAGGAAAACATATAGCTCAACAGTAAAGAAACTAGGGCTGGCCAAATAGCTCAGTGGGATTAAAACGCCTGATTAGGCAGGCTCAGGGACCAGGTTTGACACCCTGCATGCCATGCTGGCCCTGCCAGCACACTGAGAAGGTGTCTGAGACTGGGTACGGTGGCGCGCGCCAATAATCCTAGCGCTTGGGAGGCTTAAAACAGGAGGAGCACTACGAGTTCGATCTGTGTAGTGTGACTCTGTACACCCTGTACTAAATTCATAAAAATGTAAAGAAACTATAAATAATGCAATTAAGAAATAGGTAAAGTATCTATGTAGGCATGTTTCTACATCAGGTATAAAACAGGCCAGGAGGTACACGAAAAGGAATTCAACCATCAGTAATCATGAAGAAAATGCAAATCACCCAAGATTTAAATGGCTTTAAAAACAACTGGCTCCCCAGTGGTGTCCTTCCAATAAATAGCCACAGTTTAAAGTTAGAACCACTCACTAAAAATCTAGGTCTTCAGCTTCTCTGAGCCTGAGCAGGGCCCAGGGGCTCTCTGATCCTGAGTGTGGGGTTCTGGAATCCCAGCACTGCAGGGAGCCTAAAATGCCACCTTGCACCCCAAAGCCCGCTGTGTGCGCACCCAGTGCTACGTGGGTGAAGAAAAATCAATTCCGAGGGGCCATGCTGAGTGCAGAGGGGCGGGCAGTGAATAGAGAGCTTCTCTCCCTGCCGCGCCATCTGGCTCCAGGGACCCCCGCCCGAGGGTCCTTCTCGCTGTCGGTGAGGCCTGGGGAGAATCGATGCAGGTTTGGGCGTCCGAAGTACGGACCTCGAAGGCCTGCGGCACCAGGCCTCTGTGGGGCTCTGAGGTCCCTCGGTCCGCCCCAACCCAGGGGGTCCCAGCTGCGTCAGCAGGGCGGTTGGGTCCGGGCCCTGGGCTTCCCACAACGACCTTCCACCAGCACTAACCACACTCCGCCTGCCTGCAGCCTCTGCTCTGCTGAGGCTCTGTGGACCATGCCACCTCCACTAGCCTCCCAGCCCGCCAGCCAATAGCAACGCCTCCTTATGCACGTGACACACGCCGACCAATGGATGGTCGATGCGCTCCGGAAGAGCAGGTTGCTCCTTTGCCTTTCTAATGAGCGCGGGTCAAGGACCTCCTGGGGACCAAGGGACTGAAAGGCAGTCGCCTAGGGCCAACTGCCAACTGCTGGAGTTCCCAGGAAGGAAGCTTACTGGAAAGGAGTAGGAGTAAGGAGCATCCTACAGCCGCAGAGCCAGCGCCACGCAATTGTGCGGGACCTTCAGTGGCTCCCTCTTCTCTTCCTGCCCTGCCTGGTGCTCTCAGAGCAGCTCTTCCACCCTCCTGGTCTTCAGCTGGCTCCAGCTATTCCAGAGAAATCCTTCAAGGAGCGGAATCCCTGGACTCCAGCAAGGTCCAGCACTTCACACAGTGATGATTGGTGGTCTGGCTGTAACAGAAACGCCTGGATTGTTAATACCCTAATCCCATAGGATTGTTTTCTCTCCTCATAAACCAAAGTGACAGCCAGTTACCATGGGGACCCAGACACCCTGCACTATCATGCTTAACGCTCAGCGCAAGTCCACACTTTTACCTCCCAGCAAATTAATTAGTAGTTGATGTCCCAGACATCAGGCCCCTGCCAGGGACTTTCCCGGAAGTCCCACTCAACAACTTCTATCTGTGTTACAGACCAATGCAGTCTTTGAAAGCCACGTTGTTGCTCTTAACGCAATCTTACTGCAAGTCAAGGAATTTGGACAGGTAACTTACAAGCTCCCCCCTTCATGTATTTGGCACAAGGTCTCACTACAATGCTCAGACTCAGTGATCCTCCTGTTTTCAGCCTCCCCAATGCTGAAATTACAGGAGTGTGCCACCATGCCTGGTGGCAATGCTCACGCAATATGGTACTAGTACCGCGGATCAATGCTGGTTCCTGCTTGCCTAAGCAGATGCTTAGACCTCTGAGTTATCTTGCTGGCTCTGCAGCTTCTCTTACATCTATGATTTTCTTACTGTGCAAGTTATCTCACATAGCTCAGTACAGTTCAGCCCTTTCTCAAGGTTGTTGTGTACAACAATTTACAAAGTAAGTGCACATTCTGGCAGACCCTAGTGGGATGCTTTGCATATATTTTCCTCACTAGTGCTGCGAAACCAAGACTCCAGCATGGCCTTGGGAACTGGAGGAGACAGACCAGAAATCAGAGGATTGGGAGGAGTCAGCAGAGAAGTCGGAGGAGGAGGAGTTGCAGGAGGAGTCAGAGGTGGAGCAGGAATCAGAGGAGTAGTTCTAGAAGTTAGTGGAGGAGGAGGAGTCAGAAGAGTAGGAGTACTTAGTGAAGGAGGAGGAGTCCAAGATAGAACAGGAATTAGAGGAGGAGTCCAAGCAGCTGGAGGAGGGGGAATTGGAGTCAGAGGAGTTAGAGTCAGAGTTCTAGGACTAAATGGAGGAGGAGGAGTTGGAGGAATAAAAGGATGCAGCTTTGGAGGAAGAAGAGGAGGAGCAAGAGAAGAAAAAGGAGGGGGAAGAAGAGGAGGAAAGGGGGAAGAGGAGGGGGAGGAGGCAGTGGTGGCCTAGGTCTAGGGAGTGGAGAAAAGATCGACCAGAAACTTCAGCATCAAGCACCTATTAAGCCTTACCAGCAGGGTCCACCACAGCGCCAGGGCATTCTTACCAGCTCTTCACAATCTGTGAATCATCTTGTGCCTCAGTGGCTACAGAAATACTTCAGTAATAATGTCGATGCACGTAGCTGCTCAGCAGACACAGATGAGGTACTACATGGGTTAGAAAGGAGAGATGACCTTGTCATGTGTGTAGATGAGGACAACTCTAACAGCAGTGGGGGGAAGAGTGCTCCTGAGTCAGCACTCAATAATACAGAGCATCTTCAACATCTAGTACCACTTCAAACACTCCCAACTGGCAGTTGTGCAGAAGTGAGAGAGTCTGTCTCTCAGGGCCATAACACCTCAACCACTGATTGTTCTTCCAGAGGCCCTGATAAAGGTAGTGCGGTGTCACACAACGCTCCACAGCTACCTCTGGGGACTCCAGAGGCCAAAAATACTCACTCTATCTCACAACGCAGCACTGCCAGCTCAGAAACAACATGCAACTTGTCTGGCTTTGGAATGCTGGCCCCCTCACTTGTCAGTTCCTCAAATCCTAAAATAGGCCAGCTAAGAGAGTGTCTTTTCTTTCGGGGCAAAACATGTGGTGGCCCAGCAGCTGTACTTAGGCTGTCTGAAGTACAAAATGCACCTTATCAGGTGCTTGTCAGAAGGATGCAAGCCAAGCTGCTCCAGGTGCAGCCCTATAATGTGACCAGCTTAACAGCTCACAGAACACTGAGCTTCCTAGAGATGTCAAGTTCTTTCAGAAATGTGGAAAGAGTGCCACCTGTATTTTTCTTCTCAGAATTCTCTTTTAGCAGTGGTATAGATAACACAGATGTACAGGCCAGTACAGCTAAGGGGCACTCTCCATGTCTTAGTGTTCAGTAGTCCACAGCTCCAGAGCCAGTTTCCACAGGAACAAAAAATACTGTTTCTTTCAAAGTGCTTCTGACTTCATCTAGTGAAATTAGGAAGTGTTATGGTTTGTGTCTAGTTGTCCCCCCAAAGCCTCAGTCATGGGGCAAACTTCAATAGTTTGTGATTAACTCATGATCCACTGGGATTATGGGTGTGAGTGCTACACCCAGCCTAAATACAACTTAAGAGAGATAGATTTCCTCTCTGTTGTCATTCTGTTGCTGTTACGCCTCCATTTGCTTTCTGGCTGTTTGCTGCCACATGGAAGGTTGCCCTCTGCCATGTGCTGCTCTGCCTTGGAGCCAGCCCAGTATGGACTGAAACCTCCAGTAACTGTGAGCTAAATAAACCTTTCCTCCCTTCATTTTGAGTGTCGGGTGTTTGTCAGAACAGTGAGAGAATAGTAACTGAGACAGGGAGACTGCTCAAGGAATAGGTAAGTAAAAAGGACAGTATTGAAAAGAATAATATGATACCCAGACAAAATAGAGAAAGAGAAAGTGGTTTTCCAAACTCAAATTTCAGTATCCCTGAAGCTGACTGTTCATCTTTTGGAGGAGGTGGTAAGATGAGAGAGGTTGCTTCTAAACCTTTAGAGGAGAAGGAAATGGAAGCACAAGTGGTACCAAAAGTCGCTGTACCAATCACCAGTTCTTCAGTGCCTACCACCGATATTTGTTGTCTTGAGATCACAACTCCATCATCCAGCAGTTTTCCTCAATCACTAGCAAACAAGGTACAAAGGACCTCTCCCAGCAGCACTGGCAGGCCCGTGTTTACATCTTCATCTCCAATTATAATATCTACGGAGGCACTTGTACTACCTCCATCATTTACTCCATCTACACTTAGTAAGCCTACTGCAAAAAACAGAACTCTTTGGCCCCAGCAGGGCTTCAGAACCAATTCTAAAGAGTTCAACTCAAAACATCAATTCAGGGAACAGAACAAACTGTAAGAGGCAAAGTGAAGGCTTGGAGAGCCTTGCAATACCTGCAAAACTCCCTAAAGATGGAGGCCTTCTACATGTTCAGAAAAGTCCTGTATGCCTCCCTTGCAAAAGGGGAGATTCTCTTACTGCTGAACCTAGCAAAGTGGGGCCAGAAGTTTACAGAAAACCAGCAAGCAGTATATTTGCCTCTAGCAGAGTCAGGTGGGAGGAATGTGTAAAATCTGGGTTATTCTGGAAGTGTGATACACTTTCAACTGTCACCAGGAAAAAGAGCTGAATAGATTGCAATTGGCACATCGAGAAAAACTGGCAAAGCAACTCTTTCATTAGGGATGGGCTTTAAGTCAGCAATAGGAACTTGGGATTGTGACATCTGTTTAGTGAGAAATAAATCTGAGGTGAGGAAATGTGTGGCTTGTACATCACCAAAACCTGGAATGATGATGAAGTAAGTTCCCAGGGGGACAGTGGTTTGAGAAAGTACTTTGGGTACGACTACTTAATGACCCTAAAGCACTGTTGTCTCTGTTACAAGACTGGGAGGTAAATTCAAAAGGCCTGTGGCATTGGGGCGGTGTCCACTATGCTGTGTATCTTGATTCCTTTTTATAATAATGATATCAATAAATAGTCTCATTTTATTGTCTCATTAAAATAGTAGGTTGGTTCTGCTGTGTTTCTAATTATGAAGACAATAGATATGTGCCCGTTGACTGAGAACCCAGCAAGTGCAGTTCCTGCTTCTAGCAGCAGTGCTGTACCTGCTCTCTGTCCTCTGGAGACTGGCTTGGGGCTCTAGTGTGTGGACAGATCTCGCAAACTCTCTTGCATTTGACTGTTTGGGTGAATATTATAAAATAATTGTGTAAATGATGTGTCCTGCATTAAATGGTTTCCTTTGTAAGTCCTGAGCATAACATGCACTTTTGCTTCTGGAACACAAACCAGTATTACAGCTCATGGCGACACAGCAAAGCCTGTTTTCAGTTTTCTCACCAACAGTAGTTCTTCTGGTGTAAGCACACAGGCCACGTCACTTGGTGGTTGTAGATTTGGTAGTGCTACCTCCTCATCTATTCCACCTATGGCTGCCTTTGTGTTTGCACAGGCCAGCAAGCCTGGGAGCAGCTCTCCCCTGCACTCCCCTCTTCAATCCAGTCTTTGTTCTTTCCTCAGGATAACAAAAGAGCAGCCCCATCCAGCACAGCTTTGCTGTCACTCCATCTGCCTCTGAATCAGGAACCAGCCACAATACTAGTGCAACTGGGGCTTTGAGCCTGGGAGGCATACCCACTTTCACCTTTGCAGGATTCTCCCTTGCATGTGGTCAGCATCTGGTGCTAAGGAGACCACCATTCCATTTGGAAAAAATCAAGGGCCCAGACAGCCTAATGCCCTGAGCTTTGGATCTCTGTCATCTTCAAAAGTAGAATTTTCTGGTGGTCCTCAGCTGCATTACCTACTTTTGGCACCATGTCCAGCAGATGCCAGCCTCCGGTGTTTGGATGACATTCTAGCCCATCTGCATTTGGCTCTAAACAGCCTCCAATCCTGATTCAGCCCGAAAATTTGGCAGGAGCACGACAAATCTCAACATCACAAAAATAATCCATCAGGAGCAGTCACATCTCAGGCCAATCCTAGTACACCTGCAGCCTCAGCTTAGCCTTTGGCCAGGAGGTGGTATGTTTACCCAATCTGCAGTAGCAGCATTTAGGGTGGAGTTGAAAGAGGAGGAGTTGTCCTCTTCTGGATCTTGTTCACGGTTACAAAGTAAATGTTAAGGAAAGGCCACCATGATGTGAACCACAACAGTTTTAAAATAGAAGGTGCCCTTTGTCCAGATACTGGATTGTAGCACAAGCTGGCTTTATCTGAAGTCAGATGCCCAAAGGCTTCTTTAATTTGAATTTCCCTCTTTCTTGTCATGAACAACCCTCCATCTCTCCAACCCCATTTAAAGACATGTTCACACAGAGACATAACAATTAGACTAGCAAGTGATTCTTCAATAAAATATTTCAGGATCCAGCACAAATCACTGATTTAACATAGTCTGGTGGTTGGAAGGAATAAAGCCTATGTCATGAAGGACTTTTTACACAAATTCAGCATCTGTACCATTAGGTGTGTTCCTAAACAGTTATAGGACATATTGACATTGTAATTATATCCAAGGAATTCTGTATACATTAGAATTCTGCACAGATGAAAAGACACTGAAATAAATGATTTCTATGCTGAGTGTGTGCTGGGGTATGTGTGGAGATTGGTGTGCTATGTGCTAAAATTTTCTGACAGAGAAAGCTTGACTAAAACATGGTAAACACTTTTTATATCTATCTTAGATCTTTTTAGATTGAAGTCACTCTCCATGTAGGAATTATATGCTTCTTCTATATTTCCACCTTTCCATACATAAATCAGAGTTTAAAGGAATCAATAAACATGCTGAAAAGCCAGCTGAAAAAGTGTAAAGAGAGGAGTAAAGATGATATAAATGTGTCTGACTACATAAAACTTCCTCCTGAGGCTCCCCCCACAGAACTGCCCTCACTTGACTAATTCTACACGCTGATATCTGAAATCTAAGCAACTACATTGAGGACAGCATTGTGTAATATAAGAACCGTGCTTGAATGTCTCTTATCTTGGTCTTCTAAATGTGTACTGTTCCTAATGTCTTCTCAATTATTTTCTTTTTCACTTTTGAGATAGGGTCTTGCCAAGTCATGAAATTGCCCAGACTCAACTTGAACTTGCAATCCTCCTGCCTTAGCCTCTCAGAATGCAGGGGTTACAGGTGTGTGCCACCACATATGTCTTTATTTATTTATGGAACAGGGATTGAACTTAGACCCTTATGCTTGCCAGGATCTTATCAATTATTATTACATTCTCTTTAAAATAAATTTTTTAAAGTAAGAAAAGACAAAAAATTGAAGGTTTCTTAAAACCAAGTGGTAATATTAAAATATTTGTACAATCTTGCATAACTATATGTTAATCGGAGCAACAGATTTGACAATAAAAAAAGATAATATAACAACCAATGTTAATTAGTGATTCTTATTTGGAAAATCAGTAACACACGTATTGTTGCATGCTACCCTGTTTCTGTCTTTGTTTCTTCTATTTGTTTTTACTCTTCAAAATAAAATTAAACTTAAAAAATAAAGAAAAGTGAAGAAACTGGAGAATTAAAGAAGTAATTTAATTCCTAAAATAGAAGACCCAGGGAAAGGAAAGAAGTGGAGAAAACATAAGATCTCTAGAATCCTTTCAAATTAAATAGAACCTGTCTTTAGAAAGCATATAAATAACTATCAAGGGTGACTTTGCAAAAGCAGGAACCTAAATGAAGAATAGGTTTCCAAGAGCAACTCACTCTGTGTGGCCTTTCAGCACACTGGAATTTGCCATGGAATACTGTAGTAGGTGCACTTGAACCACTGAAATACTGTGGGTCACACAGGAAGCGCTCAAAACCTTCTGGTGGAGGGACATCCTGAGTTCATGAGGAGGGAGAGGCAACTTTCCTTTTGCAGGGTAGGATCCCACGTTACAAGAAACATGGGTGCCTGCAGAACAAATGGTACTGCTCGAACTACAAAAGAAATGACCCCTAAATGTTAAAAAAAAGTATGAGTTTTTTTCCTCTAGTAATTATTCATGGGTCTTATGTGTCCACCAATACTGGTTAACGCTCCCTGCTACACAAACATCATAGCATCCAGGTAGGGAAATGTTATTCACCCCGACATAGAAAAATCAAAGAGACAAAGTGTTTTGTAGTGACAGATCAGGTTTGATGATAGCCTCCTGTTAGCAACTACTTAAAAATTTATTGGTTGAAATCCTAAGATTCACTCAATAGGACAAATGTTAGGTTTTAAACCATGAGGGAAAAAAAAAAAAAAAAAAAAAAAAAAAAAACCTAAAGAAATCCACACACAGACCTTGGAGACAAAAACCCCAAAGTTTAAATGATGAGGTTCACTTCCCCTTAGTTTTTTTGAGGACTCAGTCCATAATTGGCTGAGTGTGAAGCAGCAGTAGGATGGCATAGAGGCAAGGCAGAGGAAGAGCTGCCCCTCCTGTGGTGACCTAGAAGCAGAGTGTGAAGGGAAGAGCCTGGGAGGAGCTATACTCTGTGTACATAGCTAAGCCCACACAGCCAACCAGTACCACCACCTAAGGGTGCATTCAGTTACGCACTCCTCAGTGGATGAACCCACAGATGGGTCCACCGTGCCCTTGATCCAGTCACCTTCCAAATACACTGAAGGACATTTTCACTCTATAACAAAAATTGTTTGGAGAACTGGACATACACATACCAAAAAGGGAAAAACCAGACAACTACCTTAAATCACTTACAAAAATCAACTCAAAATGGATTCAAGACTCAAGTGTAAGACAGGAACCTTAAACTTCAAAGACATAATACATAGACAAAGTCCCCTGACATTGGTCTTGATGATGAATTTTTGAATATGACACCTAAAGCACACAGAACAAAAGCAAAAGCAAGTAGGACTCTGAGGGACTAAAGTTTCAGCACAACAACCAAAAGGCATCAAATCAAAAAGGAGAAAAAACTTATTAACTATCAAGTGGTAAATACTGAAAATGCTCAAGAATCACATATAGCTCAAAAACCAAGACACTATAAATAATCCAAATATGCAATGGGCAAATGCTATACGCTACATAGGCATTTTTCTAAATCAGTTATACAACTGGCCAAGACGTACAGGAAAAGGTATTCAGCCATCATTAAATCATGAAGGAATGAAAAATCAACCAATTTTCAAATGGCTTTAATAATAATAATAATAATAATAATAATAATAATAAAGGCTGGCTCCCCAGTGGTGTCCCTTAATAAATAGCCAGCGTTTAAAATTAGAACCATTTACTAAAACAACAGGTCTTCAACTTCTCTGAGCCTGAGCAGGGCCCAAGGGCGCTCCAAATCTGGGCATAGGTTTCTGGCATCCCAGCCCCGCAGGGAGCCCAAGTTGCAGCCCAAGTTGCCAACCTGCACCCCTGTATATACTGAGCTGCCTGGGCAAAGGAGAAATCAATCCGGAGGGACAAGACCAAGCGCGTAGCTTGGATCTGCGGGTAGCAGATCCTTATTTTCTCTCCCTGCCGCGCCCTCGGGCTGCAGTGACCCTGTGCCCGCGGGTCCTTCTCATTGCCTGCTGAGCCTGGGGCGCAGGGACGCAGTGCAGGCGGCCCGAGGCGCGGCGCTTGAAGGTCTGCGGCACCCAGCCTGAGTGTGGCCCCGAGCTCCCTCGCGGTCCGCCCCGGTATAGGGGTCCCAGCAGCGTCAGCAGGGCAGTAGGGTCCCACTCTGCGTGCCCCGCAAGGACCTCCCTCCCGCAGACACTCACCACACAACGCGCGCGTCGCCTCCGCTCAGCTGAGGCTCTGTGGGCCTCGCCCCCTCCGCGTGTCGCTCAGCCAGCCAGCCAATCGCAACGCCTCCTCACACACGTGACACGGGGCCAACCAATGGCTGCCCGAGGAGCCTTGAGTAGGCTACTATGCTCGCTTTCAAATGGGCGCGGGCAAGAAACTCAGGAGAACCGTGAAGGAACTGAGAGGCTGTGAGGCTCGCGTGGGATCGACTGACTGGCCCCAGGATGGAGGCTGCCTGGAAAGAAGGAAGTAGAGTAAGGAGCATCCTGCAGCCTCAGCGGCAGGGCCACTCTAGCGTGCTGGTCCCTAATCCGCTGCCTGCTCTTGTCTTCCTGTCGGGCCCCAGTGCACTCAGAGCAGCTCTTCCAGCCTCTTGGTGCTCCGGAGAAATCCTTCCATGAGTGGAATCCCTAGATAACAGCAAGGTGCAGCACTTCATCCAGTGCTGAATGGTGTTCTGCCTGTAACAAAAACTCCTGGATTGCAATACGGTAAACCGGCTGGATTGTTTTCTCTTCTCATAAACCAGTCAGGCAGTTACCACAAGAGCCCAGACTCTCTCCTCTCATCCTTAGAGCTCCAAGCCGGTCCATACATTTACCTCGGAGCAAATTAGTAGTTGTCGCCCCAGCCATCAGGCTCCTGTCAAGGACCTTTCTGGAAGTCCCACCCAACAAATTTTAAATGTGTGTTGCAGTTTGGAACTTGCCAACTTGACCTCGCTCAGTTGGGGAATGTAGACTTTGAAAGTCATATTGTTATTTTTAATGAAGTCCCATTGCAAAAAATGACAAAGGAATTTCGATAGATAAGTTGCAGCTTCCTCTACACCTATTATTTCTTATTGTGCAAGTGTTGCTGTTATCTCACATAGCTCAGTAAAATTGAGCCCTTTGGGCCGGCTAGGTAGCTCAGTGGACTAAAGTGCCCCCTTACAGGGATTGGGGTTCCATCCCTGCCGTCTGTGCAGCCCCACCTCCAGGGCACGCTGAGGTAGCAATTGAGACTGGGCTTGGAAGCGAGGGCCTGTAATCCCAGAGTTTGGGAGACTGAAAACCAGAGAATCTTTTGAGTCCGATCTGTGTAGTGAAACTCTGTACCAAATACATTTAAAAAATTTTTAAAAAATTGAGCCCTCTCTCAAGATTGTGTAGAACAATTTACTAAGCAAGTGCACACTCTGGCAGACCATAGCTGGATGCTTTGCATATATGTTCTTCACTAGTGCTTTGAGGCCATTATTACTAGTGCCATGATACAAATGACCCTGGAAGATACAAATGGTGACAAAGTAGAATGGAGAAACTCTTGTAGAGAGGCTATTTGGTGTGGTATGAATTGACTGCACAGTCTTACAAGCACATGGAACGAAGGATTATAATTCTGAGTACTAAGTGGACAAAGTTATGATGTGTAAAGCCAAGAATAACAAACAGGGAGATAAATCACTGCTTTGTAGCTCAGGAAACAGCTTCTATGTCATATGCTAATTCAAAAAAGATGGTCACATCAGAAAACAAGCATGAGAGGTTTTTTTTTTTTTCATGAGAGTTTTGGCAAAATATTCTTGCAACTAGTAGAGTAAGAGTGTGAAGACATTGATTTGGTAATAGTCTCATGACAATTTAGGGGAGAACGGTGCCCACTCTTTAGGCTTTTAACAAATAGAGGAAAGGGTTTTATACATTTAGTAAATAGACCATTGTATACTTGTGCTATGTTAAATTTCAACAATGTGATTGGCAAATGACACAGTGCTCTACTCACAGTTTATTGGGAGGTAAACAAATGGACAGTTGATTTGAACACATAACTCTATGGCTAATTTGAGGATACATGGAAAGGGCAGCCAATCCAGAAGGAAGGAGGAAAAATGAGACTTGTTATAGAAGGCTGTCTAAAGAGGCGGTCACTGAATTGAACCTTGGAAATCATACTTGAGAAGCTCAAGCCAAGTAAGAGGAATAGTGGTCTTTTTTTTTTTTTTTTTTGAACTTTGAACTTTAATTTTTACTAGCTAGGTTCACTCCAAAGCACCTCTGTGTCCTTGTAATTTTTTCATTAATTTTATTGAGAAACAAATAGTAATGAGACAATTAGTAGGATAGTAGGATAGTTACAATAATTAATACATTGCATAGTGCTGTCTTCACAGTAGTTATTCATAGTACAAGATGCAGACATGATATCCTGTCCAAACACTATTAGTACAAATCTTTCTTCTCATTGAATTAAGAGAAAGTAGCT
>NW_004524760.1:3693210-3700957 GCF_000260255.1 Octodon degus | reverse complement strand
CTTAGCTTGTTCTAAGTAGGTGCTTTAGACCACTGAGCCATCTCACCAGCCCCAATATGGCTTTACTTTTTATATTTTATTTTTATACTTTTCTGCTCAATGGTTAAGACCAAGATAAAGCAAGACCTATATAACAAGAAATGTAACATTTGTATCTGACAAGATCAGTCAAATCTCCTCAGGATTTACCCTGAAACCCTGTACTGCAGTTTGTAGATGCTTTGTCAGCATCAGGCATGTGGGTGAGTCATGGCCATTGCTTGACCAATTTGCTCTCTATATGAAAGCTTGAGAGAATGTTTTCTCTCTAGGTGACTCTTCTTAGGGGCATTACACATTGTCGATCACTTTCCTCTGTGGCCCCATAATCTCCTTGATCAGAAAATTTGGGACACAGAATAGTGGTCTTTTCAGAGTGATCAGTAGAATGAAGAAAGGGTAGAGGAACGTAGTGAAGAGGTGAGCAGTGTCCTGCTGTGACACATGATATACTGTTGTGTCAGGAATATTTTATCATTTGGCCACTAGCATCCATTCTTTCCCTTGTCTGGGGTGGGAATGATCTGCCTTCCTTGTGTGTAGTCTTGGTGTGGCATTCTTTAAATGAATGTTGCTGGCCCCAGCATGGATTGATTGGTGACTCTAGGCCACTGGATTACCTTCAAGAGAGAAGGCAATGGTATAGGAAGTTCAAGAGAGTGGTTTAAACATCTTCAGTAGTGTGGGGGTGAGAGCATGGCTTTGAATCCATAAAAAAAGTATTCTTGAGATTGGATGGAGCGTACAGTCTGCACTTAGAGGCCAGATGTGTGATGTTTCTTTGGCAAATCAATATCCTAGAGTCTGCTTTCTTCATTTTTACTTCTTACAACTGGATGTAAATAATACATTTCAGTTACTATATTAATGTCATCATATTTTGTAAGAAAAAGTAAATGTTTAGTATTTTTAATGAGCATTGACTATTGTGGGAAATCCAAATGATGTAGACATCAGTTCTCTACTACAACTTGGATGGGTATTCTGACTCAACCACTGAATAATATGTGCAAAAATCTTAACCATTTCACCATGATTTTATGAATTTTTATTTTTCTGTATTTTTTATTTTTTTTAAGGGAAGGGTCTACAGGGTCTCACTACTAGATCAGACTCATAGTGATTTGCCCATTTACAGCCTCGCAAGACCTGGGATTACAGGCTAGCGCCACCATGCCCAGTCTCAATTGTCATTTCAGCATACTCCAGGGGTGGGGCTGGCATGGCAGGCCCAGGGATCGAACCCCTGGCCCCTGGGCCTGCTTGCAGGTGCTTTAATCTGCTGAACTATTTGGCTAGCCCTTGATTTTATGTTTATGATACATGCTTCTTGGATTTTTAATTCTTTCTTAGGGAAGCCCTCACACTAAATCCATATGAACATCTTCCTACCATTTTTCTAATATTTCTTTCATGTTCTAAAACTTTTATTCTATTTTTAAAACTTTTAAAAACTTTTATTCTATTTTTAAAAATTTATTCTATTTATAATTTATTTATACATTGTTATTGATTTCATAGTTAGACTTTAAGTTTATTTTTTAAATTTATTTTGTTTTGAGACAGGAGCTAGCTATGTGGTTCAACCTGACCTTGAACTCACTGGTAGCCCAGGTTGGCCTCAAACTCAAGGCACTCCTCCTTCCTCAGCCTCCTGATTGCTGTTTTTACAGTCATGTGCCCCTATTCTCAGTCTTACTTTTTAAAATTAAATCTATTTTAGCTGTTCAAAAGTAACTACAGGGCCCAGGGAGATAGCTCAGTAGAATAAGTGCTTGCCTGGCAAGTGCAGGGTCCTGAGTTCAATCCCTGTTAACGAAAACAAAACAAAAGAAAAAAAAAACCCTATAAATTAATAACATAATATGATTTTTCATTCTTGCATACCATGTGTAATGTTTAAATCTGGTTAAATATATCTCCTTCCTCATTTTTCATTTGTTTACAATAAAAATTTTCTAAGCTCTCTATCTGCTTGTAATACAACACATTATGTTTATCTAAGAAACCTCACTAGTAATAGCTCCTATCTGATTGTAACTTAGTCTGCAGACCCAAACAGTATTGTTAAATATGTTCATATTGTACTGTACTGTATCATAACCTGATTTTTATTTAAATATTAAGCTCCAGTGGTGCAATCAGTTCATGCGTGGTACTTAAATATTACACAGCTTTGTATAACAATCCACCATAAATTTGATTTCTAATTATGTTCTGTTATAGTCTTAAAGAATGCTGCGTATGATTTCTGCTATTTTACATTGGCTGAGTTGAGCTTTCTGATCCACAGTGTGTTCAGTTAAGCCCTTTCAGCACTGGATATTGCAGAGTTTCATAGTAGATATTCTAGTAATCCTCTAGATAACTGAATCAACTCTCTGCGGCATTTAAATTAAAAATGAAGCTGGGAAATATCTCAGTGGCATAAGTGCCTGCCTGGCAAGTGCAAGGTCCTTAGTTAGATCCCCCTTACCAAAAATGAATAAATAAATAAATAAATAAATAAATAGAAGATAACTCACAATTGAGATAAAATAAATAACTGTTTTTGTTTATTGGCACAGTGACCCACAATATTATGTGAAAAAATGCATGCCACAACTAAAGATCAAGATCCTGGGAAGAGAATTGCAAGTGTCCTCAAAGAGGGTTTCAAATTTTCTTTTGCTGTTGATGCCCTTATCTTCTCTCCAAGGGAAATATACTTATTTGAATAATGTCATTACTCTAATTACTCTAATTCTGGTTGTCCAACAGGATGTGTACAACAGGTTAAAGTTCATGCATGACTATGTTTGCCCCCACACTGGACGTGGTCTTTCTTCAAAGCTCTTCCCCAGGTGTGGTTTCTGTATGCAGTCAAGCAGCTCTAACCTGTCATGGTCAGGCTCTTTGCTAAAGGCTTGAAGACCAGCCTACAGGATGCGTAGAGCTGGCGGCTAAAATCCAGACGGGCCAGGAAGTCATAAGGACCCCAGAATTCCTGCCATCCCAGGAGTCCCTCACTCATTTCCTGGCCATTTCTCTCATATTTCATAGTAGCTGGTCACCTGGGAGAGCTGTTGCTTCAGGCAAACCTCTGGGACCTCTTTCTGGAGATCCACACTCTCCACTTTCACTTACCTAATTATCAAGCTGTGCTTGATGAATGAACTCAATGTTAGAGATATTTTCCAGGTTTCAAAAATATAAATGTTTATATACCTTTATTCCTTTCAAAAGAGGTTCTTGTGCTCAGGTAGAACCAAAGTGGTCCAACCAGCCATAATTCACTGGAGCTAAGAGCTTCCCAAACTCAGCTTTTGTTTTGAATGCTTCTCAAACCTGGCTGTACTTTACAATCACTTGGGCAATGCTTTCTTGTGTCCAGTGTATTTTTACCTTATCTATTAAGAAATACACACATAAAGTGAGATGTCTTTATGAAGCATTGAGTCATTGTCATCATCTTATGCTATCTAAGAGTAGAGATTTACATGCTGGAGCCAGGGAGATGGCTCAGTAGAATAAGCACTTGCCTGGCAAGTGCAAGGGCCTAAGTTCAATCCCCGGTTCCACAAAAATAACTAAATAAAATAAAAAAGAAATTGACTTGCTAGGCCAAGAAGACATTCAAATTTGTATTTGTATTCAACATATTTTCCTTATTCTCTGTAGGGCATAAGAGATGATGGTAGGTTCAGCGTCTAAAGCATCAACTGAGATCAAATTAAGAGAGACCCCTCACATGGCAGCAAGGAATAGTCCATCTATGCTTATGGGAAAACCTACTGAATTGTCCTATACTGTGGACTTAATGCATGCTCTATGTTTAGCATGTGTCAACTCTGAAAGTGTTACATGTGGAGATGGAAACCGCTGCTGTGTTTTTGGAGCAGATGATTATAAGGCTAAACTCAGTACCAACTCTGGATTAAAAGAATGACATTTAGAGAGAAACTTTATTTTAAAGGGTTGTAAATGAGAGGAGAGGAACCCTGATAATGACTGGGGTATGAGGCTCCAGAGAGACAGGCATCTCTTGGGCTTTTCTACCTGACTTCTTTTATTGGATGTCAAGAGTCCTCTCTACCTGAAACCTGTAACTCAGTTGGTTCCCAGATCTATCTCTGGATTAGACTGAGCCCACTTCTTTGTGCGTGTATTTCTTTTAGTGTGCGTTTGTGTTATACAACTGTTGTTTGTTTATTTATCATTGACAGGCCTTATCTCTGGGGTGACCAGCTGATTGTATGGGAGTCATTTATTTATGGTTAGCTTAGAGTTAATATGGGGAGCTGTGGATATGCATTCTGGGATGGATAATATATTGATCCTAGAATATCTATCTATCCATCTATGTAAAACAGTATATAGATATATAGATATGGACAGCTTTTTGGCTTTGTGCATTTAGCTCTATATCCTGATATCAGCTATTTCTCTGGTATTTTTGTGCAAGTCCCAAGCCAATTGATGCTTTTATCTGGTTTTCTCCCTCTTTGCTCTTGTCCTTGAAACTGCCCCCAGGAGGGTTATTCTTATAAAATTTTAACTCCTTTGCCTCTAGATTAGCTAGAAAACTAGTGAGCCCTTACTCTAGTCTCTCCCTGCCTACAGACCTCCGCCCCCGTATTTCCATCCTCTGAGACCTCCACACCTGTGGACTTAACGCGCGCTCTATGTTTATCATGTGTCAACTCTGGAAGTGTTACATGTGGAGTAACACTTGAAGAAAATGAGTAATGAGCAATCTGGTTTCTTTGATCTGACTGGGGTTGTTGTTAGGGGGCAGTAGATTGAAGTCTTTAGAAAGGAAGCTTGTCTGATGAGCTTCAGTTGAAGGAATCTGGCACCTTTATTGTTTATTCCATCTGCATGATTGCTTGATGGTTGCCAGCCTCTATGTGAGAATAAAACTTTACCAATGAGTTAAAACATAAGCACCACTGTGGAAAGGCAGGTTGGGGAATAAGCCACATCCAGACACTGTTGTGAAGCAATTGGAATAGCAATGGCTAGCAGTTGATTTCATCACTTGCCTACAGGTGTAGCTAGAAACTACCTGATGGAGTCAGTAATTGTGTCACCCTTTTTATGTCTTGTCTATATTACTTTTACTTTAATAAGTCTTTGGCTACAAATTCTGCTGGTTGTCCAAGAGCTCATTAAAGTGAGACTTATGTCTATGAAAATTAACCTCTTGCTATATATCAAGGCAGTTGAGTCTCCTCAGGTATTACTTTTGGAACAATATACAGAGCCTCTTAGTTCCTCTGTTGGTGTCAGGCACCAGGATGGGTCTTGCTGGACCATATCATGGCCTTGCTTGGCATTTTTCATGGAAGCATAACTTTTTTTCTCTTTGGTGATCTTCCTTTGTTTTTTTTTTTTTTTTTTTTTTTTTAGCACACCGTGAATTTGTTAGTTCCTGTCCTTTGCAGTGTAACAGTCTTTCTTCTAAGAAGATTGGAGGATTCACCAATGTGATTGGATCCTGTAGAGAAAGGTCTCCTCATGTCCTGGATTCTTGTTGACCTTAGAAGGCCAGTAGGGCCTTGGAATGCATTAGACTGGAGAGGTGAGTTGGGACAAGGGGTGAATTACTGATGCCCTGACAGTTAGGGCATAGCCTTTTGGTCTTTTTTTTGAGCAACAAAGAGCTTCTAGAAAGAACATCCTGGGCTCAGCCAAACCAACAGGATCAAAAGCTCAAAGTAACTGAACATGTATATTGCTTTCTATAAACTGAGCCTTTCAGTTTTGCTGATACTTATACATTTCTCTATTTTAAAAAAAATCCACTTAGTATACAGTCTTTCTTAATGGTTTTCTTTTATTTCTTTATGGATTGATTGATTGATACAAGGTCTTGCTACACAGGTGGGACTCATGGTAATCCTCCAGCTTCAGCCTCCCAGTGCTGGGATTACAGGCACATATCACCATGCCTAGCTTCAGGACCAGCACAGCGTGCCCAGGGTTCCAGGACTGGCACAGCATGTGGCATGTGGGATTGAACTCAGGACCTTATGCTTCCAGGCAGATGCTTAGCTATCTCCTTAGTCCTACTGTTGCATTCTTATTTCCTAGTTCCCTGTTATTTTAAAGAGATTTTTCCTTTCATGTTCACTAGCTGCAATGCCATCTTCAAAATCTGAAATTCTATCTTCAGCTTCATTCAAGTGGTTTTTTCAGGTTTCAATGGAATTCTTAATGTCCTGGTTACCTTTTTGAACCTGTTTTATGCATTCTAGTTCTTTCCTTTATTGTTCATTCAATGTTTCCTTTATTTCCCTGTTCCCCTCTATTTTTTAATCTATGTCTTCTTCAGATGTACTGAGCAATTCTTTTATTACTTTGTTCATTCTTTTTTTAACCTAAGAGATTATTTCTGATCTTCTTTCCTCCCTAGCCTGATGGAGTTGTTGAGATAGCTCAGTAGAATAAGTGCTTGCCTGGCAAGCACAAGAGCTTGAGTTCAATCCCCGGTTCTACAAAACAAAACAAAACAAAAAAACCATAGTTGCTCAATTTACAAGATATAGGCATGCAAGTCTGATCAAACTGTATAAACACTATTCCTTTCAATGAACCAATAGAAATTAGTACAATTAGTACATTAGTACATTAATGCAGTTATCTTAGTCATCCTTTCTTTGCTTTTTTTTTTTTTTTTTTTTTTTTTAAATGAAGGCTATTTTACAAAGCTGGGTTCTGCCTGTTAAAAAACCGCAATATGCCACTGTTGTTGGGTGGATGATGTGGTGTGGCCACTTTAATGAATACATAACAGGCTGTTCGTCAATGGAGGGAATGAGATGCTTTCAACCAGTTGTCTATGTTAACATTTTAAATCTTTATTTTGTTTCAGGTTCCTCATTTTGCAAAACATGCTTTAGAAAACCTCACAGAGTGGTAGAGACTGTGAACCTTGGAGCCCTTCCTTTTTGATCCATAATTTTCAGTGTTGAATAAATATTTATTCAGAAATCACAACACAACTGAAATGTAGCATTTTACATCAGAAATTCACTGAAAGTATTTCAACCAGAGATGGTCAGAATGCAGGGAGATGTCTGAAGAGAGATGAGACGTCCATGCTGGGTTTTTTTTGCCTGGACAGTTAGTTTTTTATTGTTGAACTTTTAAGGGTATTTTCCTGTTGAGAGGTTATGTGTTCTTTTTATTTTTTATTTTAAAGAGGCAAAAAACGAGAACAAATAGCAAGAACAAATACAAAAACAAAGCAACATAAAGCAATAAAATGATACAGAATTTCAAAACAAGAATAGGAAATTAACAATGGTTATTATATTACATATTGTTATCAATTTTGTTGCTGAGGCTACCAGATAGAGGCATGAAAGACTGACATGAAAGATTGATCAAACAATTAAACTCTTCCCTTCCATATACCTTGTAATTTTTTTCATTGTCCTTTTTAGTTTTTACATTTATTTTAAAGAGTATAAAAATAATAGATAAGACATTAGAAATAATACACATTTAAAAAAGAAAGCAAAAGGAAAGGTGTTCAACAGAGGTTGTTATGTTGCATGTTGCTGACTTCAGTGTAGTTGCTCAGATTATACCTACTAGCATATAAAATTGGTCAAAGTAAAAATTTAAGCATTAACCACTTCCTTCAAAAAACTAATAGAGATTAGTAGTGCAGTCATCTTAGCTATACAATATGATAATATAATATGATAATAATATAATA
>NW_004524760.1:3681031-3692935 GCF_000260255.1 Octodon degus | reverse complement strand
TGGCACTTGTCAGGCAGAAGATTAAAAAGACACGCAGGGCTGGGGAGATAGCTCAGTGGGAATCTTCTAAAAATTCATTTTGCCTGAATAGGTGATCTAGACAACTAGTTAGTATTCTTTTATTATTATTTTTAAAAGAGAGTGCAAATTAGAATTAGAACAGAAAAAATATAAGCGATACAGAATTTCACTTAACAAAGTAATATGAATTTCAGAGCAATTATTGTAATACATAGTGTTGTCTTCCAACCAGTTATTCATATTATCAGGTATATGCATGTAAAACTGGAAGACAGAAAAAAAAGAAATGTAGAAGAAATTCAGCAGAGAAAAAGTACACACAATTGAAAAAGGAGATGAAACAAATAAAGCATTAACTGCTTCACCAGCAGAAATGCACAGTACAGTTGTCCAAACTATCCTGCTTATATACATAGGTAAATCTCTTTTCCCCACTCCCTCTCCTGTCCTTCTCCTCAACTCAGTAACTCTTTCCTTTTGAATAAGTTTATTCCTTTTTCCCAGTATCTAGTAATTTAAAAGATGAAAAGAGTAAGCAGGGAACCCCAGCCTCCTCTCTTCCTCCCTGCACCGCGCTGCCTGCACTGCAGTTTGTTTCATCTGTAGAGAACGCCTGCTGCTGTTGGAAGCCTGGGGGATTCAGCTCCTGAGCAGGGAGACTCTGGTATTTACATACAATGAAAGGGTCTGTGGGTCACTGTCTCCTGGGATTCCTCAGCAAAACAAGTTTTTCCTAGGAGACGGGTGACTATGTCCCTTGTTTTTAATTTTCACCTCAACGACTACAATTTTCACTCTATAAATGAACAAAGACTACTCATGGTTTCCTCAGTCAAAGCATTTTGTCAAACTTGAGGGTAACTGCAACGTCACATGCACACAGAACATGCGTGTATATACACATTAATTCTCTCCCTAGCTGTGTCTGATTTAATTTTTTTTTTTTTTTTTTTTTTTTTTTTTTGTATTTTTAGGGAAGGGCCTACCGGGTGTTCAGGGTCTCACTACTAGATTGGACTCTAGTGATTCTCCTGTTTACAGCCTCCCAAGATCTGGGATTATAGGCATGTACCACCACACCCAGTCTTTACTGCTGTTTCAGAGCACCGCAGGGGTGGGGCTGGCACAGCAAACGTTTGTTTTGTTATTAGAGATTTACCTATTTTATATTTCATCTGTAAGAGTTGCAGCGTTTTCTCCTCAGTTCTTCATTCTCAACACTATTTCATGAGTGATTTGTGACTATAATTTTTAATTTTTTAAATTGTTCCATGGATAGCTATTGTAGAATTTGTATCTGATGATTCCAGAAGTATGGGATTTGTTGATTCAGCTGTCATTGTTCATGGATTTCTTGAGTGGAGTCACATAGTGAGAAAATAACACAACATGTGTGTGCACATGTGCATCTCTGTGTGCGCCTCTCTAGTTGTGGGTACATATCTGAATTTTCTGTTATGTTCGCGCCCCCCTTTGTACTTTACTCTGTAGTGACAGGGGCAATTAACTTCAGCTGGGGTCTGGGGCTGGCAGAGCCAAGCTGCTTCTCCCCTTAATTGCTCCCTCTAGGGAGGGTTTCACTCCTTCAAGACAGAATTTGCCAGAAACCTTACTGAGGCCTCACCCTATGCTCTCCCCACCTGCTACCTACACCCTTTTTCCACAGCCTCAGTGAGCACTTTGGCAGACTCTGGTTGTGAGCCCAAGTTCACCAGGGGGTACCCCAGCTCTATACAATGGAGTTTTTTTTTTTTTTCTATTTTGTTTTGTTTTGCCACTGAATGAACTTCTTAAGAAACAGATACACTCTTGGTTAAAAAAATATAGATATAGATATAGATATAGATTTATTATGAACAGTCATTTTGTAAAAAGGTCTAACATAGGTAAGTCATGGGAGGAGGAAGGGGAGCCAGCAGAGACCACCAGACTTGTGTAAAGCAACATGGCCTGGAATTTATTGTGCCTGGGTTAGAGCATACTAGGCAGGAAGATCCCAATAAACATCTGAGGTCAAAGTTCTCTACCAGTCTTGTATCTTTGTGGGCAGAGTCCTTGAAATGTCAGGTGTAATTTCTCCAGATGTCCTAGGGCCTGCAATATTCCTTGTCTTATCTTCTTCCCGGCTTCCTGTGCTTGCTGATGACCTTGGTTGCTGAGCTGAGCTCCCTACAGAGAGTAGTTCTGCTGGCAACAGGCTGGGAGCTGGGACAATCAGCTCAGGTTGGAGCTTAGAAAGGTAGAATAATTTTAAAGCAATCAGTGGATATGATGAAATCATTACAGTGTAGCTTTTGTCCCACTCTGAAGATGAAATAGAAGATATTGGGCTTTTAAGTGGCTCTCACCTAGGCACTGAAGTCCTAGCGTTCTGGCTGTTCAGGGTGGGAACTCTGGGATCAGATGGGCTAGGTCTGGACAAGCTCTCTGCCTGTTATCTCTGGGTTTTCCTCTCTGAATCTCAAGTGCCTTATCTTTAAAATGGGATAAATGAGCTAAGGAACCTAATTCCTAGGGTTGAGTTATGTGGATTGACGTATTTAATACCGAAAGGGCTTGGAATGTGTTAAATACATAGAAAATGCCCAATCTTCCTGATGCAGATTAAGCCCTGTCCTTTGGGTTTAAATGGTGGCCTCGTTGCATGGATGTGCATGTATTCTGGACAGTCATAGAGAAATGTGACTTTATGAAAGGCTGGGAGCTGTGCTGGTGGAGGGGTGCGGGACCCCGTGGTCTTCCTGATCTCTCTGGGCAGCCTTCCTTCCTCCAGGATCTGGGCCAGGGTCCTCTGAAATGGGTCTTATGATCTGGTATCAGACTAGGTCAGAGAATTTCATTATGGTCAGCTGCAAGACAGAAAGGGAAGAAAGATTATAATATATGGCCTACCCTGTGGATGAGAATTCTTCCTTCCATGGCCCTGGGGAGGGAGTTATGAGTCTGGAACTTCTGTGAGTGGCAGGGGTGTAAAATTGACCTCTTGTTATCTGAACACTATGTTGAATTTTCCTATATGCTGGTATGTTCTGTGGTCAGAGAAGCAAGTGCTAAAGTAGGTCATTTAAATTGTGACTGCCAGGGGCTGGGGAGATAGCTCAGTAGAATAAACGCTTGCCTGGCAAGCACAAGGGCCTGAGTTCAGCCCCCAGTTCTTAAAAAAAAAAATGTGACTTCCAGGATCATGCCATATGACCTAGGTAATTTGGTTATTTTTGTATGATTTTTAGAAACAGGAAGGAGGGGGGATTTGAGAGGATTTTGGTTCTTGGGTTTCCACTGGGGTCTCTACCATGAAGCCACCATCAACCACACAGTTTGCCTCTGTTGTCTGCTGTGCATCAAATATACGTGCTGTAATATTTTGAATGTTCACAGATGGAATAATGATTTTAAAATATGTAATGGCAAAAGGATACTAAAAGTTCAGCAGAGGTTTACATTTCGTTTGCACTTTATTATCTGTAGCTGCTGACGTGAGATGGTAGGTGTCTTTGGTGTTGAAGGTGGTGTGGTTTCCCTAGCATGGTGTTAATGAAGGTGCTTTTAGCTCAAAGTCTTGGTCTTTCCCAGTGCATCATGTAGAAGTAGATCCTGTTTCTTTAAAAATCATTTCACTGCGCTCTGTGAGCTTACTAGTTTCTACTCGTTGTCTCTGAGGACATCTAGTGGGAACATGAAGAAATGCAGCCTGTCTGTCTAGTCTTTCGGTCCCGGAGAAAGTTAGGGAGGAGTCCTTTTCCTCCACTGGCTCCGTGGAGCTGCTAAGGGAATAAAAGTCCTTGTCGCCCTCTTGGGAGGCGTACCCCGGGGCTATAGATCTGTCTCTGCTGGTCCTGAATGCGGGTGAGGGGTTTCCTTGAAAATGCAGGCGATTTCCAGTGTTGCACGATGGGTTGGGATTCTTAGGCAAAAGTAAAGAGCAGGCAGTGCTGCCCTTTTTGAAGGCTGTGCTCAGATTTCTGGAGGCTGTGGACAGCCGCCAAGCCTGAACCACCCCGGGCCTCGTCTCTGATCTCAGGGCGCCCCGTCTGTTCCCAGGGCCGAGGGTGTGCATCCTTAGCGCTCTGACTCCCAATGCCCAGCTCGGTCAGCCCCCACGGAGGGCAGACCGAGTGTTTTAATATTCTCATTTTATGCATGAGTAGGATTATTGACGGTTCTTTAAATTAGCAGTCAGTTTATTAAAAATCAAAACAGAAAAATTCAAGATGTTACTTAAGCCTCCAAATTCAATTTCTAATGTTCTGTTTACAAACCTTGTAATGTTTCCATAAAAATAAGGACATTGACTTGCATGATTTGATGTAGGGCTCATTAACTCAAGTTGGCTGACTAAACTCTCCAAGCTGCCCTACCGTAAATTAGTTCCATTCATAACCTATTCTGTTAAACAGATTTAAGCTGCATTCACGGTCTTGACCTGCATGGCTTTTCCTGAGCTATTCCAGCCCCTGAGGCTCACTAGCAAAGCTAGGAGGTCACACCCCTGAGCAGCTCTTTGCAATCTAATAAACTAAAGTTGGAAATGTAGTCAACTTTTTCCACCTTTTGGCTTTGGGGATTGAGCTTTTTTCACCCTGGGCAAGTACGCTAGCTCTGAGGTCCACCTTTAGCTCATCATGGTAGCTTTTTGCAGACACATAAAATATTGTGGACACACTCATATTCCCCTAGTCCTTTCCAAAAAAATGCAGATCTCATATCAGTTACACATTTTAAATTAAAATCTCAAATTTTAATGAGCTTACTGAGTTGTTTTAATTAACAAAATAACAAGTGCACACATAGCTTATAGAATTTAAATTCACAATTAAGTTTACTGCTCTACCTAATGAGAAGCGTGTTGTGCTTTAGGTCTTTTCCCTTCTGCCATCCTTGGTAGTAAATATACTCTGGCCAGCAGGGGTGGTGGAGCTAAAGATCCTTGACTGTGATTCTGTTGGTGGCAGTGTAAGGTTCCAATGAGACCTGACTCTCCCTGCCTCACCCTGCTTGCCAGCAGAAGCGCTGCTCTCTGCAGGGAGCTCAGCGCAGTAAGGAGGTTGTCATCAAGGTTGTCATCAGCAAGCACAGGATGTCTGGAAGGAGATAAGATAGGACAAGGAATTTTGCAGGCCTTAGGACATCCAGGGACATCTGGAGACACCAGGGAATTTACACCTGATACTTCAAGGACTCTGCCCACTGAGGTGCAAGACTAGCAGAGAACTTTGACCCCAGATGTTTATTGGGATCTTCCTGCCTAAAGTGCCCTGCCTTCTTTCCATTCCTATAAAAACTGGATCTCTCTCTCTCTCTCTCTCTCTCTCTCTCTCTCTCTCTCTCGCTCTCGCTCTCGCTCTCGCTCTCGCTCTAGCTCTCGCTCTCCTTCACTCGCTCTCACTCACTCTCACTCGCTCTCGCTCTCCCCCTGGCTCTCTCATTCTCTCTCCTCCTCTCTCTCCCTCTCCCTCTCCCCGCCCCATCCCTCTCCCTCTCTCTCTGGCAGATGGTCTTATTGTGCTCTCTGCCTGCCCGCCCCACCACACCCTGTTGCCTTTACACAAGCCTAATGATCTTTGTTGAGTCTCCTCCCACCCCCTGTATGGTACATGTGTTATAGGAGGTTCCTGCCTCACACCTGAGATGGGTGCTGGAGCCCAGCAGGAAGAGCAGCTAGGGTGCCACACACCCTGGGCTCTCCCTACATCAGTTCTCTGTGCTGTCAGTGGGGATCTATGCTCACACTTTCCATCTGGGACTTTGCTTTAAAATCCCTCACTCCTTAGGCACTCTCTGTACCTTTCAAATTTCATTTTCAGCCACATGTGACTGTCACCTCTTATAACATTTACTCATCCAGCTTGGGTGAGTGGAGCTTTCCAGCCCACCTAGGTTATAGCTGATTTCCCTCAGGATTCAGTAAGAATTAGCTCACTTCCTCACTCCAACTGGATTCTACGTTCTTTACCTGCTTCCTTGGTTTCTTATCTGCAGTTCTAGAGTCATTCTATGGGCAAGCCAGCATCAGTGTTTAGTGTCAGTGCTAAGTGCCTGCATTAACTTTGGTTATAGGGTGCGAGGGCATCAGTCACAGGTGGCAGCCACGCATGGCCATTTGTTTTATCTAAAGCCAGTCATTGCTGGTCTCAGTTTCCCTCCTAACACCTGAGTCCTCAGCTCTGGCTGTGTGTGGAAATCCTTCTGAGCTTTGGAATCCTGCAGGGCTGGGCCCACCTGACACGTATGGATTGGGAACCTCTCTGGGCACTGTGGTGTGCTGAGTTCAAAGGTGATTCCGAGGCACAGAGAGGTTAAACACTTGTATAACATGTTGTGAAGGAAAAGAGATCAGGTCATGGAGAAAACTTTCTTCTCCTTACCTCCACTTCATGGAAGCAGAAAACAGTAAGGACCAGGCTGATGAATAGCTCACCTGTATCCTGTAATATGTCCATTACCAAGGTGTCTATAGTGTGGGCCCTATAGGGCTTATGATGTTTGTTGAAATGGCTTAAAGTACTGTATAAAGAGCCCTTTGTGGTCCTTGTCTCAGTCCAGGAAGTTTGTATTTGTAATCCCATGGATAAATTATTGGAATCCTGTCAAGTTAATCCCAATTTACTACCTCCAGAGCAATACACGGCAAGAATAAAAAAACTAAAGCATAATTGTAGTTTAGGGGAGCAAAGGGGTCCTAATCTAGCCATGGTGATGGCTATCTGGAATAAAAGCCTTGACCCAGGGCCAAATGTGAGTTTTATTTAGTCATGAAGGAGGAGTGGCTGGTGGATGAATGCCTGAGAATGGCAGGAAGAGCTGGGCTAGGTAGAAGGCCTGCATTTACCTCTGCAAAATGCAGAGAGAAGGATATGCAGAGATTAATCTGCGTTACATAATTGAGATAGTATCTAATGTTTTGGGGTCTGGTGTTTCAGCTTTCTTGTGTAATCTTTTTCTTTTTATTTATTTATTTTTATTTTTATTTTTTTGATGAATTTTACCTTTATTCCAAAATTGCCGTGTTTGTCTTTTTTTTTTTTTTTTTTGCTGTTAGGTTTACTTTTTTTTTTTTCCAAAGTTTTATTGATAAACAGATAGCAATGACACAGTTTCAAATCAAATTGGAAGTACAGTTTCAACAAATATTATACTGCATATATTCTTCTTAGTGGTTAATTGCTGTACAATCTTTTTCTTTTTAAATAAAATAAATTTTATGTATTTCATACAGGGTCTACAGGGCCTCACTGCACAGATCAGACTCTTAGTCATCCTTCTGTTTTTGGCTTCCCAAGAGCTGAGATTACAGGTGTGTGCCATCACACCCAGTCTTAATCACAGTCTCAGTGTGCCCTGGGGGTGGGGGGCAAATAGGAGCACACTGGGGATAGAACACTACTAGTCCCTGTGTCTGCCTAAGCAGGCGCTTTAATCTGCTGAGCTATCTGGCTGGCCCTTCCTTTCAAAGCCCAGGAAGTCGTAGCCTCTATGGAGGCTCCATCCCAGCTGATAGCACTGAGCATTGGCTCTTCCTCCCATGTAGACCTGGCTCATATTAATGAGCTGCAGGTGGTGCATGCCATCTTTAAAGACTACCACCAGCACCCTGGCTAGACCAATATGTATTGCTTAAAGCCCACTGAAGGGATAAGGAAAAGTCCTAGCCAGCTCTGTATATACCAATAAATGGAAATAGGGCCAGGTACAACCAAAATGGAGATAACTGCTCTTCTTTCAAGGAGAGTTGCCCAGGTGATCCCCCATAGTATTGTCCCTGGGCCACCAGATGACACTCGGCTATCCTGACCCCTGGGCAGGAAGCCACACACTCAGTGTCTGTGTCCTCACCCAGGTCTCTGCTGATGTTCTCCACAGTTCTGTGCAGCCACTACAACTCGGCCCTGACCATGGCTGTGGTTGGAGCCATCAAGGTAAGTGGCGGGCCTGCAGTGGACACTGAACTAGGGAGTGGACCGAGATCCAAGCTGTGCCTCAGAAGTGGAGCTTAACTTTGCTCTTGCTGCTGACAGAAATGGAATGAGAATGGAGGTTGTAGTCATTTCAGCTGGGTGTGTTGGCCTCATCTTACAACTTCTGATCCCCTATTGCATAAGACAGTGGGGTCTTTTAAATTTTAGAAAGGAAGGACAAAGTACTACTTTTAAATTGGGGTGAGTAGGAAAGGATGATTTGGGTAAATGAAGTAGAAAGCAGAGGAAAGATGCCAAATATCTATGATCACTTTGTGATTTGCAGTTTGGTTTTCTGGGGGAACCTGCCCACTGGAAAGAGAGCCCCGGAAGGACTGCTTTCAACCATGTCCAGGTTCAATTACAAAGCAAGGTGACAGGGATTGTGTTGTGGATTTTGTTCTTCCAGAACAGCTTTTTCCATTCTCCTGCACTCCTAGCCTGGTGGGAGCCAGCCTGGGTCAGCAGTGGCCCTGTCTGCTGGCTGTGGAGGCTCCTGGGACATACTTGGCGGGGTGGGGCCTAGGGGCTGGTTCTCATCTCTACTGTGCTCAAGCTTAAGGTTGCTGTGGCGACTGCTTGTTACCAGTGATGTGAAAAGGCTCAACTGTGCCCTTTTTTTTTTGCCCAAAATACAGAGAGATGAAGAATGTGTTTTCTGTTTTTACTGCAGTATCTTTCTTAAGCCTCACATGATGATTTTTATTCATGTATCCAACATTTGATGAACATCTGTTTACAAGTTACTATGCAAAGTAATTAAAATGTCTACTTTTAGGTTTTGCCATATATATGTATTTTCCCTAATCACTTTTAATGGCAAATCCCCTCTTTTTTCAGGATTATCTGTTGCCTACTCTCTGTCATTTCCTCCTCCACTTTCTCCTTTTGGTGGTGTTGAGGACTGAACCTAGGGCTTCACACGTGCTAGGCAAGTTCTCTAACACTGAGCTCTGAGTCTAGCCTGTTCCTGTTTTTTTTTTTTTTTTTTTCTCTTTATCCACATTACTCCTCTCGAGGACCCATAGGAATAGCATTGGGAACATGTGTAGGGCCAGGACCTGAGTTCATTCCCTTGTCTTTCTCCCACAAGCATCGCCCGTGTTATCTGTCTTCCTCCTGCCCAGCGGGTCTCATTCACTTGTGCCCTTTCAAAGCCCCATATTCCAGGAATGCCATAAGGATTGACTGGCTGCCATCTTTTTCAGTCTTGTACTACAGGTGGGCCCAGGGGTATCCTACTGCTGAGCCAAAATCCCAGGGCTTTAATTTTTATTTTGAGATAGAATCTTGCTAAATTGCCCAGCCTGGATTCAAACTTGCAAACATCTTGCCTCAGCCTCCTGATTATCTGGGATTACAGGCATGTGACACTGTCCCTGGATAACTAGGACACTTATTTTTTAAATTCCACTGAAACATGGTGTTGGTGCTTCCAAATTATTGCCAAAATTTTGTGGCATCAGTACCCTTTCTGAAAACCAGAGACCCAAAATGGTAAGTGAGCAAGTAAAAAGCTAGCCTTTTAGTTTCATTTTTTCATGCCCCCTTACTGTGATTGTTGTTTTAAAAAGATTTTTTTTTAAAAAAAATTAATCTCCCTTACTCTCAATTGTTACTGTAATTCTAAAAGGAAAATGATTTTTTCCACTTTGTCGCCTTCTTCCAGACTTAACCAGCAGAGGGAACCTTAAGAACAGCCCAGCAGTCCTTCAGGAAGCAGGAACTCCAGGTAGAGGGCTGCAGGGAGTGAGGATTCAGTTTGACAATCAAGGTTTGTTGGAGGGGAAAGATGTGACAGAAGGGACCTATGAGTGATAGGGAGATGGGGCAGGAAATGTAGCTGTTTGACTTTTTCTACTTGGATTTTTAAGTTTTTTCCCCCTGCCATTAAATATATCTGACTTATAGAAGACACGGTTTTTGACAGCTGAGGGTAACTGGATCATGCGCCCTTGTGAACTGTCACTGCTGCTCTCAGGAGCAGGTTAGGTCTCACAGTGGTGCGTGCGTCCCGCGTGTGTGAGCTGCCATGTAATCCTGGCCTTTCCTTGCTCTCCTGCTTCCTCTAGTCGGGTCTCTCTCTGGCTGTGGGACGCAGCCGTGGGACCTTGCCAGATGATGGTGTTGTATGATTTTACTTTGCAGGTACCAGAGACCAAAGTGAAAATAGCCTCTCTTCTCTATGTAGTACCTACTCTTCTCTATGTAGTACCTACTCTTTAGGTATTCTGTTGCAGTGACACAGAATGGACCACAGCACTTCTGAAATCAGTGTAGATCAGCTTAGGGGTGTTTTTAGCATCTGCCACCTGGTGAGGTGTCATCCTTCAACCAGTGGTCACTTCTGTGTGCAGCTGGAGGAGTATATAGAGAGGAGATACAGGGGAGGTAGAGGAATGCACACAAACACACACACACACACACGTCTTCACTTCCATCCCCTCCGTGTGCAAAGGTCAAGAGATCTGGGTCCCTACCTGTGTCACAACCTAGAACCTTGTTCTTCAGATGCTGTGACTTTTCCAGCAGTGCAGTGTCCAGTGTGTGTAGGCTTGGAGGCAGCGTGAGGGCAGTGGACACATCCGCCAGTGAGACAGACAAAGCTGGGAAAGCTATGTTTTAAAAAATTTGCCAACCCTATTTATTTATATAGTATTTAATCTTTAAATTTTAAAAAATCTTTTATTTATTTATTTAGTTAGTACCGGGTCTTGCTACGCAGCTCAGACTCATAGTGATCCTGCTGTGCCAGCTTCCCCAGGGCTGGGATTACAGGCATGTGCCACCATACCAGGTTTCAGTGGCCAGCACAGCATGCCTAGGGTTCTGGAACCTGCTTGGCATGTGGTACCAGGAATCGAACCTGGGTCCTTCTGCTTCCCACGCAGGTACTTAGACCACTGAACTATCTTCCCAATCCCAGTATTTGATCTTTAAAACAACTCTATGTTTTATAGTTGCAGAAGTTAGCTAATTGTCAAGACTGTATGGTTTACAAGTAACTAAGGCAGGGAAGAAAACATACACATCTCTGTCATTTAGTGTTGGAATGAAGAATGTAATTTAAACAGAAATAATGCTATACAATAGCATTAAAACTTTGCTGTTAGTAGAATATTTATTATCTATTTTATTTATTTAGCACACATTTGCAGCACCTAATGTTTATTTTACTTATTTATTTATTTACTTTTTTGGTGAAACCAGGGCTTGAACTCAGACCCTTGTGCTTACCAGGGAAGTGCTTATTCTGCTGAGCCATCTCCCAACCCCAGCACCTAATGTTTACATCCCGTGTGTGGAGTTGGTACATAGACATAGTGTGCCTGAATTCCTTTTTTCGTATTCTTCTCTCTTTCTCCCTTCTCTCCCTATCTTTATCCTCTTCTCTTTTGAGAAAGCTTTATCTCCCTCCTTCCTATTACCTATCTTTTATTTTTCTCTTTTAGTGTGGGATTTTCATGTAAGAGAAACCATGAGAGATTTAAGTTTGCAGATCTGATTGATTTCACTTAACAATGGCCTCAGGGTGCATTTGCTTTCCTACAAATGATGTTTAGCTTTCCTTATGGCAGAGTAGTACTCCATGGTATATAAGTGCCGCATTTTCTTCATCTTTTTATCTGATAGGCATATACGCTGCTTCCAAGATTGAGATATGATTTGTGGTGCTATAAACGTGGACACCCATGTGCCACTGTAATATGATGTCTGTTTTAGGAAGGTATCTAGGGCAAGACCTGGAACAAATGGAATTTTTATTTTTAGTTTTTTAAAGAATCTCCATAGTGATTTCCGTGATGGTTATACTCACTTGTACACCAACCAATAGTGTAGGAAGATTTCTTTTTACTCATAGACTCTTCAGGTTTTATTTTTCTGTTTTTTTTGAGACAGGGTCTTGCTATGTAGCTCAGGCTGGCCC
>NW_004524760.1:3679762-3680881 GCF_000260255.1 Octodon degus | reverse complement strand
TTATTGAATTCTCTGTGATGGTCTTTCTGTTGGTGAGATGGAATCTCTCTGTTGCTTTGATTTGTATTTCTCTAATGGCCAGTGCTGTTTTATATTCTTTTACATATTTAGTAGCCATTTATACTTCTGTGAATTATCTATTCATTTCACTTGCCCACTTTTTATTTGATCCTTTATTTTGGGGTAGCCTATTTTTTTTGAATTCTTTATATATTCTGGATATTAGTTATTGTCTGAAGAATCACTGGCAATTTTTTTTCCCATTCTGTAGGTTGTCTTTTTATTTTATTTGTTGTTTCTTTGCTTTGCAAAAACTCTTTAATGCAGTATGATCTTATTGTTGATTCTTGGAACTGTTTCCTATATAACTAGGGTTCAGCTCAGAAAGTCCTGACTGTGCCTATGACTTAGAGTTATACCTATTTTATATTCCAGCAGATCCGTTTTAACACTTAGGTTTTTTTCTTTTTATTTATTTCACACAGGGTCTTGCTATGCAGTTCAGACTTGTAGTGACCTTCCTGTCTCAGCCTCCCCAGCACTGGGATTATAGGCATGAACAACCACACCTGATTTGGGGACTGCACAGGACACCTAGGGTTCTAGGGCTGGCGCAGCGTGTGGTACCAGGGATCGAACCCTGATCCTTGTGCTTGCCAGACAGGTGCTTAGACCAGCCCAACTCTTAGTTTTTGATTCATTTTTATTTTATTTTGGTACATGGCAAGAAATATGGGTCTAGACTCAATCTTCTGCAATGAATAGGCAGTTTTCTAAACACTATTTACTGAAGAGGCTATGTTTCCTTCAGTGTATTTTTGGCCCCGTTCTCAAAGATCAAATAGTCCTATTCAAAATGGTTAGGATAGATATATAGTTACATTCTCTTAATGAATAGAGGGAATTGTTTTAATGGTGTTTGTAAATAGGATATCATGTCTGCATCTTGTACAGCAAATAACCACTAGGAAGAGAATATGCAATGTGTTAATTATTGAAACTGTCCTACCAATTTGATTTGAAACTGTCTCATTGCTATTTGTCTCTCAATAAAATTATGGAAAAGAAAAAAAATAGTTAGGACTGGTCATCAACTGTTTCTTTATATAAACACCATAA
>NW_004524760.1:3676345-3679557 GCF_000260255.1 Octodon degus | reverse complement strand
AATTTATTATCTTAGCTTTGTAATATAATTTGAAATCTGGGATTGTAATGCATCCTTCTTTGTTTCTGTTATCCAAGTCTGCTTTTGCTATTTTGGTTTTTTTTTTCAGGTTCCATATGAATTTTAGATGAGATTGGATATATTCAAGTTGATATGGCTATAGGTCCATGTGAATTTTATGACTTTTCTCAAGTTCTCAAAGGAATACACTTGATATTTTTATTGAGATTGCATTAAATCTATATATCACTTTGGAAGTATGGCATTTTGGCTGTCTAGGAGTAGTGGATTGGATATCTTTTTATTTTTTAAATGTCCTCTTTGATCTCCATTTTCAGGGTACTGTAGTTTTTGTACAGTTTGGTATAGGTCTTTCCCTTCCTTGCTTAGGTTAATTCCTAAGTATTTCATTTTTTTTGATACTATTTTTCTTTCTTTTTTTGGCAGAACTGGGGATTGAATTCAGGCCCTTGCACTTGCCAGGAAAGCACTTATTCTACTGAGCCGTCTCCCTGGCTCTGTTGATACTATTTTGAATGACATTATTTTCATTATTTCCTTCTCAGTGACTTCATTATTGATGTAAGAACTCTACTGATTTTTGTGTCTTGATTTTGTATCTTGCTGTATTGCTGAATTTAGCTATTAGTTCTAGGAGGTTTTTGTTGGAAGTTTTGATCTTCTATGTAAAAGATGTTGTCATCTGCAGATAATAATATGATTTCTTCCTGTCCTACACATATCCCTTTTTTTCATTTTCTTTTTTGTGTACCAGGGATTGAACTCAGGACCTTGTGCTTGCCAGGCAGGTGCTTAAACTACTGAGCTATCTCCCAGCCCTTCATTTTTAAAATCTATTTGTTCTTGCATATTTTGAATACTATATTGAATAGAAGTGATGATAACAGACACTGGTATTGACTTACTTTTCTCTCATTGCTAAAACAAAATACAAGATGCCTCCAATTAAGGAAGGAAATGTTAATTTATCTCAGTTTGTGGAGGTTTCAGGCTATACTCAGCTGGCTCCAAAGTGTGGCTTACAGGCAACATTTCATAACAGCAGAAGACACCAAAAACAGCAAGAGCAAAAGTAGAGGAACAAGCTTCTTTTCTTTCCTTATATTTATGCACACTGCTGGCCTTAAGGCAGGTATATCACTTAAGCTCCCAATCCCAGCACTAAACAATGAAACAACCACAAACTTTAGATTCAGCCACCCATAAAAGCTCACCACTGCACACCTACATGAGGCTTTGGGAGAACATCCAGACAACAAACCATAACATTCTGTCACATACCCCCCCAGACTCAAGCACATCCCTTTTTGCAAAAAGCATTTAGTTCATCTCTGAGATGCCAAAGTCATAACAAGTGTCAGTACTGCTAAAAAGTCCAAGTCCCAAATCTCCCCTGAGATGTAAGGTGAATTCTTAGCTGTGAAGCCCTGTACAAATGAAAAGAAGGTTAAACACTTCCAACACTCAATGACACAAGATAAATGTTTCCATTCCAAAAGTTACAAACAAAGGAATACAAAAGATTGAGACCAAAGCAAGTCCAAAATCCAGGGGACAAACATTAAGTCTTGCAGTTTTGAGTGCAGCATCTGACATAACATGTGGTAAACTGTGAACTCCAAAGTGCCCCCATGGCACTTACAGAAACTATAGCTTCCACAGCTTCTCTCTTGGGCCCACCCTGCTTCCTCTTTGTAGGTTTCCTCAGATGATCCATATTCCTGGATACTTCAAACTTCTGGGGTCTCCATTGCACCTTTGTTTCACCCTCACAGCTTTGCATATTACTCTCTCAGGGGCATTTTGTCTGGTCTTCTAGGCCTTCTGAACTTGAGGAGAAAGCCTTCTTAACTCCACAACTCTTGCATTTTGCATGTATCTAAAACCAGTGCCACATGGATGATGCCAAGGTCTGCTGCCAACGGGAGCGGTAGTCAGGCTTTCTTCTCTCTTGGCTGTAGAGGTCAAGTGGTCTGGGTTGCTGAGTTCTCTGAATACAATTCTGAGTCATAAATTCTCTATGCTGCTGCTATTCTGCAACATGGTACTCTGTGACTTTCTTCCTCTCAAAGCAAAGTCTTTCACTTTTGCAATTTTGAGGCTTTGAAGGGTGAAGTTCTGCTGCTTCATGTGATGACGGCAGGCCATTTTTCTATTCTTCTGTTCCTTTTCAGCAATTGAAAATCTTCTCAGCTTTGTCTTCGCAGTCCACAGCTTCACTAGAGCTCCCATTTGGGTCAAACTCACATTTTAAATCATTTTTCTGGGTTATTTGCTCTTGTTTCTCAACACAAATCTGGCTAAAAGCCCCTAACAATAGCCATGCCATTGCTTCAACATTGGACTGCCTTGAAATTTCTTCTGCCAGATTAGTTTGCTGTCCTTAATTTTAGTCATAGTAAAGGTCTCTAGACATGAGCAAAATGCAGAAAAACTTTTTCTAAGCCTTAGCACATATGTCTGAAGTCCAACATCCAATGTAGCCCTTCTTCTATACAGAAATCTCCTGAGCCTGGCCTTTACTTGCCAGATTTCTATCATTCCTCTGGTCTTCTGAGTTCTGATTAGAATCTCCCATACAGAAGACCATAAGGTACTCCAGCTGTATATTTTCAGGTTCCATCTCTGAAACTTTCCAATCTCTTCACACAAGCCATTTCCAAAAGCCTCTAAGCCATATGATCAGGTACAGTCACAGCAATGACTCCATTTTTCTAGTACAAAATTCTGTCTTAATTACTTTTCTCATTGCTGAGACAAAATACCTCATCTATAAAACTAAAAGGGAACAAGGTTTATTTAGCTCACAGTTTGTGGAGGTTTCAGGGCATAATCAGCTGGCTCTAATGCAGAGTGCCATGGCACAGGGGCAACAGTTCATGATAGTGGAAGACAGCAAAAGCAACAAGAGCTAAACGGAGAGGAATAAGCTTCTTTTCCTTCCTTATGTTGTATACAGGATACCTACCCCAGGGCAAGTGTAGCTCATACCCCCAATCCAAGCACTACACAATGAAACAATCACAAACTCTAGATTCAGCCACCTATAGAAAGCTGACCCCCCTTTATCACATGAGGCTTTAGAGGGACATTTAGACATAAACCATAACATTTGTCCTGTTCTTGATTTTACAGGGAAAACTTTGAGCTTTGCCCCATTTAATATGATGTTGGCCGTAGGTTTGTCATAA
>NW_004524760.1:3673307-3674990 GCF_000260255.1 Octodon degus | reverse complement strand
ATTGGTGTATAGTCTTTTTTAATAATATGTATTATTTTGGCAGTGTCCATTGTGATTATATCTTTTCATTCTTAATTGTATTAATTTGGGTCATTCCTCTCTTTTTTTGATTATATTGGCTAAGGAGTTGCCTATTTTGTTTATTCCTTTGAAGAACCAACTCTTTAATTAACTGATTTTTCATATTTGGGGGAGAAGAGAAATCTCAATTTCATTGGTTTCTGCTCTGTTCTTTATATCATCTTCCTTGTACTAGCTTTGGTTTTGGATTCTTTTTGTTTTTCTAGGAGCTTGATGTGTATCATCAGGTTAGTTGGATTTGCTGTATTTTTGTGATAAAAGGATTTCCAGTTATAGTTTCCTCTTAGGACTGCCTTCCTTGTGTCCCATATGTTCTGCTATGTTGTACTGGTATTGTTTGGTTTTAGAAACTGTTTTAGTACTTTCTTGATTTCTTCTCTGGCCTATTGTTTATTTAAGAGGGTTCTGCCTAGTTTCCATGCATTTGAATAATTTCTCTTTCCTTTGTCATTGGTTTTTAGTTTCATGTGTTATGATCTGCTAATATATAGGATATAATTTATATTCTTTTACATTTATTTAAGCTTGCTTGATTGACTAGTAAGTGGTCTGTTCTGCAGGAAATCACACATGCTGAGAAGAATGTGTATTTGTGGAACATTCTGTATAGATCTATTAAGTCTGTTTATTCAAAGGTTCTTTTCAACTCTGATTTTTCTTTGTTGACTTTTGTCTAGTTGATCTATTTGTGATAGTATGATATTGAGATCTCTCTGCTACTATAATTATGTTTGTGCTTATCTGATGTTTTATGTCCAGTTTGCTTATTTTATGAAGTTGAGTTTGTGCTTTTTCTTGTTTCTTCTTTTTCTTGTTTGCTTTTTCCCCTGGATGTTTTCTAGCACTATTAATTTCCTTTTACTCCTCAATATATCTCACTTTTCTCTCTTCTTTCTCAAATTCCATTGACTAATTTTTCAAATTTTACTTTTTTCATTTTCAGGTTCTCTAGTTCCTCTACTTTTACTAGTATAACTGTTAGACTTTATGAACCTCTAGATACCTAGTTAATTTTAGTTACCATTGGATATTTTTCTATTGTTAAAGTTCTTCCATTTGGTAAATATTTACTATACATTAATAATGGGTTAACATTTACTCTACCTTAGTGTTCATACTATAATAGATCTCTGTTCTGTGGTTAAGTGTGATACAATATTCATATTTAGGGTTTGTCTTTGATGTTATAATTGATGATTTTATTACTATAATGAAGAAGTTGCTATTAGTTGCTTTTGTTGGAGTTAATGTTGACACTGAGAGGGTCTGGTTGTTCCTTTATGGAAGACAGGGCTTGTGTCTTTTCCAGCCAGAGATCATACTTCTCATGGGGATCTATTTTTTTTTTCTTTTTTATAAAAACATTTTAAAATGTATTTATTTATTTATTTATTTGGTACAGCATCTTGCTATGCAGTTTGGACTTGTAGCAATTCTCCTTTCTCAGCCTCCCCAGCACTGGGGTTATAGGTGTGTGCCACTATACCTGGTTTCAGTAGTTGGCATGGGCAGCACAGCGTGTGTATTTCAGTTACTCTTCTCTTGTTGCTGTACAAAATACCTGACACCCAAAATGAAGGAAAGAAAGGTTTATTTAGCTCA
>NW_004524760.1:3664177-3671648 GCF_000260255.1 Octodon degus | reverse complement strand
CTCTGCTCTCCTCTCTTCTCCTCTCCTCTGCTCTCCTCTCTTCTCTCCTATAACTCAGCACAAAGGGGGATGTTCCACCTCTGCACCTGAAGCCAACAGAGCATAATCTATTCTTAAGGCTAAGAATGACATCCTCTGACTTGAAGGGCCAGCCCACTAGAACCATTTCCATCCTCTGTCGACTGAAGATGGTCACTTTGAGTGAGGTAGCTGAGGGGATAAGGCTCTTTCTATTCAGCCCCTACCCATAGGAGGAGGCTGTGCCAGATGTCAAAGGTTAGGACTTCGGACTACTTATCACTTTTGTCCCAACTTCCTATGTGACAGAGGATTCATGTTGGGGAGAGAGGAGCTGGTAAGACCAGAGGTCCTATGCAGCCCAGCACCCAGCTTAGCAACACAGAGATTTTTCCCTGAGGCAAAGGAAGGTGGGACTGACTTATTCCTACTCAAAAAAGATATCTGACTTGACCTCAGCTTCTTAGAATACCATGCCGAAGTGGGGTGTCTTCATTTGCCTGGGAGCTTTGGGTTGTACTGGATTGTCCCTCATGTGATTTTGGGTGGGAACTGATCAGATTTGAGTAGGGACTAAGCACGAGGAAGACCAGTGACCAGTGACATGGAGGTGTTACAGTGAAATGGGTTAATAATAGTACAGGTTCTTGTGTATGATGAGGAAAGAATTGCCAAGTGTTTACCCAATAGTGAGTAGTAAGCAACTAAGTTTATTGAAAATCATGGGAAGTTGTGCTCAGGACAATCTCATGCCAACAAAAGGTATAGCACAGAACAAGGAAGTTTCTCGGGTGTCAGAAAAACATAGCACAGAGGTCAAATGCAAATAGCAACAATAGATGCCTTCCACTGAATCTGTATGTATGATTGACAGAGTGCTGGGTCATCTTAGGGACTCTCAACATACATATCTATCCCAGAATTCACTCTGTTCTTATTAATATGTAGTCTAGTGCATGTTGATGACCTTGCTATGAGATGAGAGAAGAGTAAAAGTGGCCAAAGTTCAAACTAGGAGATCCAGCATGTACATACTCTTGCTTGGAGCATCAGTGACTTCTTGACGCTTTATTTTATTTTCTACCTCTTTATCTTGATTACTTCTTTCTGTTAGTGAGACAAAATACTCAGTACTCCAAATTAAGGAAAGAAAGGTTTATTTAGCTCACAGTTTGTGGAGGTGTCAGTCCATAATCAGCTGGCTCCAAGGCAGGGTGGCACAATGAGGGGCAGCAGCTCAAAGCAGCAGAAGACAGCAAAAGCCACAAGAGCAAAATAGGGAATGGGGGAGTAAGCCTCTTTCCGCCCTTAGATTGTAAGCAGGCTACCCACCTCCAGGTGGTTGTAGCACTTATACCATCTCTGTGTCCTCCTCTTGGACAGGCTCAGGATATTTGAGAAGTAAGGACCTTGAACCCCTTCTGAGTCACTTAGTTAAACTTTGAGACTTCTTAAGTTGACACAGTGTATCAACCATTACATTCTTTTAGGACAATGCTGAAGGAAGGGAGGGACTTGCTCAGCTCCCTTGTTTCTAACTGTTCTAGGGGGTATGAGTGAAGTCTAGGGGTGTTGGAAACTGGAAGTTGAGGCCAAGCCTCTCTGAAGAAGACCCCAAAGCACTAGACTGAAGGTTGGATGGGTGTCCTTGGTTGGGATGCTCTGTGCACATTGTCACACATTGCTGCTGGGAAGATGATGCTTCTTGACTCCCTGGACAGGACAAGGGAATATATATTGTATATCCCCAGACTCTGTCCTGTGCTTTTCCTCCCTTGGCTAATTTTAAGCTGTGTGCTTCCCTGTAATAAACCACAAGTACAGGAGCCTTCTGTGAGAATTGTCCTCCCAGACAATCATTAAAATTAAGATTGGTTTGTGGAACCCCTCAAACTTGCAGCGGTACCAGAGGTGAGAGTGGCTTCTGTTGGCCTGTGATCTCCCATATCTCAGTTATCCAAAGTGAATACAGATTCTAAAAGTGTTTCCCAAAGGAACTGACTTCATTTGAAACAGAATGTAGGGGAGATTACCATACTAGGCCTTTGAAAACAGTACTCCTCTTAAGTAAGAACAGTAAGCAAAACTACAGGCCAACGAATTGACCAGGCAGAGCCAAGGCAAGAGGCAAAGTGAAATGGATGATGCAAGGCAGAGACCACTTGACAGCCTTCTGTCAAGGATTGATGCATAAGATTTAGCACATGGACACACACAGAGAGTGAAGAGATATCTGTGTGGAACAAAGAAGAGTGGGTCTTTAAAAAATTGGGCTTGAAGGAAAAAGGGACATTAGGTGAGAAGGTCTGAGTGAACATCAGTGGTCCAAGTTCCCAGAGTGTCTGGTGCAAATGTATGGATGTTATCAGATGTCCTGGTACTTGGGAGATTCCATGTTCCCTCTTATCACTTTTTAATGACATCTTCTGTTTGTTGAGGGCAACAGCATCTGTGCTGAGCTGGGGTTTTTTTTCTGAGAAGAATGTGGCTGGTTAGGTGCTGGGAAAGTCATGCCCAAGTTGAGCGTGACAAAAGGCTCTCTTGCTATCAAGACAAATTTCAAAAACTAGCCTTTGTAACTACTCCTGCCAGGACTTCACTGAATCAGACTAATTGGCAATTTGTGTCTCCAAAGTGTTATAAAACAATAGGGTAATCATCTGATCACTGAAATGTGGGGCCTGGATATCATACCACACAAAGTAATCAGCTTAAAATAAGTTAAAAAGAAATAGGCCATAAAAATAGCTGTGTGATTTTCTGTCTTTGGAGGGTAGGTGTGAATAATTCAAAGACATCCTCTACAGAGTGATACCGAAAGAGGAAAGAGACTTTCTTAAAGTAGCCTAGCATCTATCTAAATCACAAAATAAATAAACAAGGAGACAACAGAAACAAGCTTCACAAAGAAGGGAATAAAATCTATATCCTGAATTGCTACACTGTATGATATAGAACTTCCAAATGATACATGGGAAGTATTATGACTACCAACCTGCTAGATGTCTGAAATGCTGTTTGTGTTCCTCAAAGTTGAAGAATGAATTCTAAAGAACAAAGGGGGTTAAGAGTAGGAAATATTTATTGAATGGGAAAAAACAGCTCCAGAGAGGTGTGTGTGTGGGGGGAGGGGGGGGAGGAAGCGAGTGTATTGCCAAGAATGTTACTTTTCTTTCTTTTTTTTTTTAACTTTATGGGTGTGTGTGTGTGTGTGTGGTCAGCTCAGCCCATCAGGGGGCGGGGCTGGCTGGCATGTGGTGCTGGGGGATTGAACCGCGGCCCCTGTGTTTTAGCTAAGCTTGTTCTAAGTAGGTGCTTTAGACCACTGAGCCATCTCACCAGCCCAAGAATGTTACTTTTCAAGGGAAGTTTTATAGAGCACAACCATGTGGGTACAATGTGGATTAAAGCTATGATTCACCTATAAGATTATAAGTATAGCTATTTAGGTAATATTAATTCAATGGGGAAAGAAAGTCATGTAGCAAGTATATATGAAAAGAACAAAGAACTTTTCAGAAAAAGATGAGTCTGAGGGTTTTGGTCACCTGCTGAGGTGACTGATGTCTGTCTAGATTTTATTAGACCTGTTGTTACCACATATCTTAGGTCTGGTCATTCCATCTTTATTTTGAGTCCTGTACTCCAACCGATGTGGCTCGGACCATAGTTGTAATGAGAGGACTGGGGAGACAGCTCAGTAGAATAAGCACTTGCCTGGCAAGCTCAAGGTCCTGAGTTCAATCCCCAGTTCCGCAAAAAATAAAAAATTAAAAAAAATTAGCCAGAGTTTACCTCTTTGGACTGACTTTCTCAATGGGCACACCCACCCGATTGCCTGCAGTATTCCTACCTAACTTTAGCTGTCCATAATAATATGACCTGAAGTGTCTAGTTTTCAACAAAAAATTACAAGACAGTCTATGAGACAGTATGAACCATAAAAGCAGGCAAAAAAATATTTGAGAAGGGCCAGATCATGTTTAAGAGTCAAAGATTTCAAAACAGTCATAATAAACAGTGTCTCATCAAATAGATATCAGTAAAGACAAAAATGCAAGAAAAGAACTAAGTGGACTTCTGGAGTTGAAAAATACAAAGCCAAAATCAAACATTTTTTTATAGCATCTCAGCAATAGATTTGAACTTACAGAAAAAAAGGACCAGCAAATTTGAAGAAGAATTAATAGAGATTATTAAATCCAGAAACAGAGAAAATATTAAAAAAAAAAGAAACAAAACAGGGAAAGCAGAACAATGTTTGCAGAATGGTACATCAGAAGAAGAAAAGATAAAGGAAGTGAAAAAAATCAAAGAAATAATGAATAGGAACTTTCCCTGTTTGATGTCTTATGATAAGGAGGAAGATGGTGGCTAAGATTTTCCAGTGATTTTCTCTTTATAAACACAACAAATTGATTAGCTATGCATGCCCCTAATTACCTTCACAAGAGATAAGGGAATCCGGTGAGAGATCACAGTGTCTGCTTTTTGCATAACAGAATGAAAAGACACATTGAGCAACTAACCAGGAAAGAGAATTACCCATGTCACCCCTCTCCAACTCCAAGAAGCTCAGCGAGAGTGAGATGCCCCCCTATTGTGGGAGGGAGAATGAAGTGCAGGATTTAGACATGAAGCCCAGCATTAGGCTTGCTTCAGGGAAACCCAGTACTGAGAGGACCCCATGACTTCAACCACAGTTTGATACCTGTGGGCTGAACCCTGAACTGTGTTAGGTAAAGACAGATGATAACCATCATTCTGCTCCTACCTCAGGCTATGGAGTAGGGAACAGGACTCTACTTTCTAGTGAGCAGAGCACAAAAAGCTAGTGCAGTGCCAAGGTCACTGCTGTAGGATCAAAAAGTCACTAGAAACTGAAGGCTCTATTTATGGGCCAGAGCTTGCGTAAGTTTGTGTCAGTAGCACAGACTCAACTTTTGGCTCCATCAGTTCCAGCCTTTGGTGTGAGCCAGGAGTACCCCTACCTCCCCACAAAGGTTGTTCCTGGATCTGAAACAAAGGTATGACCTGCTTAGCACCAGTTGTGTCTTCAAAACTTTCCACAATCCGTGGTAGCACAGTTAACACAAAGCCAGTGCATACAGATGGTCTCTGGGCCTGTTCCCTATTACCAGGTAAGAGCTGCTCCTGTCAAACACTGAGTACCTGTCAACTCCCTCAACTGTCAGAGTAGCTCTTTTTTACTCCTGGATAATCATACTTGACTCAAGCCATGGGAGGTAGGGTCAGCTCAAGAGTGTGGTCTACCACCTGAATACTCCTGTGAGCCAGTAGAAGATTTTAAGTTCTTGTTCAAAAAGAAAGTTACCCCACCAGACAAATAGTTTAATATGCTATCCTTTGTTTTCCTCATCGGTATTCTTATGCTTCCTGGAAAGAGGAAATCAAATTCCTTTTCAGTATGGGCTCAGGAGTATACAGAATCATTGCAGTAGATATTGTGCTGGATCTGTGTCTACTTTTCTTGTCAAGTACATCAGGACTCCCCTGGTAGGAATCTCCTTTCCAAGGGGATGATTGGCACAAACTACAAACTTTGATTAGTTATTGAAAATCTTGTTAAATAATAAATTAGCTCATCATTTACCAGGTGACAAAATGGCCTAAAAACTTTACCCTTCATGACTCAGGGCATAATTGTGGTTTTTTCCCCAATAATGTCACCTACTTGCAGGGACTAGCTGGGCTTCTCCTAACTCAGTCCAAAATCAAAGGGCCTATTACTAGACCTAATAACCATAGATATGGAGATAGTTACTTTCAGGTATGGGAAGACTGTATAGGGTTAACTCCCACTGCAAGACACCTTAGTCATAGGGTTCCCTTATGCTAAAAATAGAGGAATCACTCTTACTCATGTTAGCTCAGTGTCACAAAATATATAGGCTGGGTTGGGCTCCACATGATCATTGTACCCATACAGTAACACCATAGGTTGGAGATTGGTTTGCAACAGATTGGATTAACTGCCCTAGGCTTAGATGTAGTCTCCCAGTGGCACTTCTTGGCTTTGTGCAACCAATCCATGGCCTTGGTTACCCCTGGATGAATAGGGACCTATACTTTGAGATTTGTGTGGTTATAAGGAAAGTGGGTTAAAAATATCAGTGGTCTCACCAACTTATCCAATCTCCAACACTGGTGGTCTCAGAGTATATTTCACTGGTATGGTCATTTGACTGCTGTTCCTTGGGTCTAGAAGCCCATCCCATGATTTATATGCAGCCTTTTGGGGACAACTAGACACAAACTATAACATTCCTCTCCTGGACCCCCAAAGTCTCATGCACATCCCTTTGTGCAAAAGGCATTTTAGTCCAGCTCTAAGAGTTGCCAAAGGGAGCGCAGGCCCGGCGTGTGAGGTGAGATGACCCGGGTCCTCTGTATCCTGAATAGACCCAGAGCCCAGGCCCAGCATGTGAGTGAGACAACGGGGCTGCAAGATCCTGAATAGACCCAGACTGCAGGCCAGGCATGTGAGGTAAGACGATTTGGGGCCGGGGCCATGGGATCCTGAATAGACCCAGAACACAGGCCTGGTGTGGAACCCTTCAGCAGAACTACCTGTAAAGAGGCTAGAGGCAAGACCCACCCAGCTGATTCAGGAGCAGAACATCTTGCCAGAGTGACACAAAGAGTTCAACTCCAATGTCTGTAGCAGAAAGAAGTGGAACACAGCAGCCAGATCCCAACCAGATCCAAGCAACATTCACCTGCAGGAATCTGAACTTTGTAGATTCTGACCTGGTGCTGAGGTAATAACTCTATTTAAGCTCTACATCAAAGGTCAGAAGACAGTGGTATGCAAAATGACAAAGAGAAGGAACAAAACACAGTCTCAGGCCCTGAGTCCACCCAGTACAAATGTAGAAGACACTAGCATAGAGGAAACTGGAAATCACACCCCTGAAATCTCTAAAATAACAGTGTTGGAAGTAAAGAAACAACTGAAATCAGATCAGAAATAATTTCGGAACTAAAAAATTTAGTGTAACTATAATCAAAGAAGTACTAAGTGCTTCTAAAGAATATACTGATAAAAAATAGAGCAGAATATAAAAATGATGAACCCCTGAATAAACAATTTAGGAAAGAAATAGAGTGTATGAAACAGATTCAAAGTGATATACAGGATATTAAAACCTCAATCATAAGCTGGCAAAACTGTTTGAGTGAAAGTAAAAATAGACTTTCTGACCTTAGAGACACCATTGCAGCTAATGAAAAAGTAAGAAAAGATCTTTTAAAAACAACTAGGATACAGGAAAAAATAATTCAATACCTGAAAGATGATGCAAAAATGAGCAATGTGAGACTAATAGGCATCAATGAGAAGGAAGAAGTCAATACAAATGATATAAAAAGAATATGGGCAGAAGTAATAGCAGAAAACTTCCCAAATATGGGGCAACAATCTGACATTCCT
>NW_004524760.1:3640628-3645570 GCF_000260255.1 Octodon degus | reverse complement strand
GGGGGGCGGCCCAAGGGGGTGGGAGAGGGTCCTGCCTATGCTGTGCCTGGGCTGGGACTGGTCCCACTGGCGCAGGGTAGTAGGAAGCTCTCCACACACTCACCGGACCTGGGCTAGGACTGGGTCTCGGGTACAAGGGATTTAATCCCTTTCCCAGTGACATGGCATTTTTCATTGCAAAGACTGGAGATTCTAACTTCTCTCATGAACATTCCATATGGTGCCCAGTCTACAAAGGAAAAGCCAAACTTATTTATCTTATTACCCTCATCTGTCTTTCTACAAGTTTCCCATTGGAACATATATCCTTCATAGAAATGAGGAAGGAATGTGTTGATCAGTAAACAAGCAAGCCAGGTGTAAACTGGTAAGTATAATTTCCATAAAAGAATATCAAGCCCAGAGTAAGTACTACCTTCTGATATTTTATGTAGGCCACTCAAGACTGAGATCTTACTGTAAGTCGAGGATGAGGAATATTACCTAGCATAGAGACACACAGGGTAGATTAAACACATTTGCTCAATAATCTTATTCTGTCATAAGGATTACACATACAATGCAGGCTGCCATAGCCTGTGTCATAGCCATCATAGCGATGACCATATTTCCAGATCACCATGGTCTTATTGTTCTTCTTTTTCCATGGTCACACATTTCTGGAGGGCAGTCACACTATTGGTTCGTCATCTGTCAATACAAGCATACTGTCATCCGTGCAGAAATAAATGAACTGGATGGTAAGCAAATACAAAAAGTAAAGCAAAGAGCTGGGCTTTGAAAAGACAAAATAGACAAATCCTTAGGCTAAGAAAAGAAGAGAGAAGACTATCAAATAAAATCAGAGATAAAAAGAGGACATTGTAACGGACACCACAGAAATGTAAAAGACTATTAGAGATGATCGTGAACAATTGCATGAACGGTGAAGGGCCTTCCCAGGTACCTGTCTAGTTATCCTTCCATCGCACTGGAGCATAAGGAAAGCTGGAAACAGAAACTGGCTGCCAAAGAAGTTCAGCAGGAGTGCAGTTATTTTCTGGTGCAGATCCAAAACATTTAAAACAAGATCGACCTGTGTCTGTGGGGGCAACTGTATCCCCTATTTTTATTTATTTAGTTGATTTTTAAGAGACAGGCCTGTTGCCTTTATAATTGCCTGTCTTTGAGGGTTGAAAAGAATTTTTGTGATGACAGCTGAAAAAGGCAGATAAGGCTCTACTTTTGTCAGAAGGGCCTATCAGCTTTAAGGGTGTGGGGAGTTCCTGACTGTAAGGCAGACAAACAGTGCTGTTGAACGTGTCCTATCTTTTTGTTGTCGTGGCAGGTACATGAATTAAGCCACCAGTGAATCAGCCTGGTGGTTGTCCTAGGTCAAAGGTCCTGGTAAATTAGAATGTGACCTAATATGAACTTGGAACTACCTTTTGTAACTTGAGAAGCAGCTAGTATTGTAAGAGGACCATCGAGTGTCTGGAGATGCAGGCCAAGGGTCTCTCCATGAGTCTCCTTAGAATACTGTGTTTACTGTGCTATATCTGCAAAGGCTCCCCATATCCAAAGGACCTCTGCTGTTATGTTGGCTCTATCTCACTCCCCATTTCTATCAACCTTATCTGTTGCCAATTCCTGTAACTACATAATGAAATGAATATAGTGACTAGGGGGATAAGCAAGCATGAGTAAGGTATCTAACATCACGTAGGGTTAGATGATGTTTTCCCACAATTGAATCTAAGGTGAATGGTTCCTGACAAAGTTCAGAATGTTTTATCTTTATAGTCTGGAGGTACAGGCTGAAGAGTTTCCTTAAAAGTCTTAACCAGCTCTGGGTCTCCCTCAGCAGTTGGCAGTGTAGAGGGTGGCTTTTCCTTTTCTTTATATTTGTCTCTCTTGCCCTGCTCAAAAATAGAAACTTTGGGGGTACTAGTACTTAACAGGCCTCAAGCAAACTTTACTAAACTCCAAGCTAAGAAGGTCTTAGGAAAAAATTTTTCCCCCTAATGTGAGCTTTCTAATTTTTTTTTTTTTTTACTACCTTGTCTCAATTTTCAATATCTAAAGTTCCTGCTTGCAGGACCCAAGCATTGTACTATATTATTACCTGGAGTATTTTGGTGATCTTATTAGCTGGCACTGTGCACTTTGCCTTCTTTAGGAGAAATTTTAAAGAAAGAGACTGCCTCATGTTTTAATCTCAGTAATTGTATTACTGACCTTACAAGCACTTTCTTTAGTTCTGCTAAATATTATGCCGTGGATTTAGACCACATTCAATGCCCATTATTGAGGCCCCCTGAAAGGGACTCCTATCTCCTGCAAGGTGTTACCATGTATGGAGAAAAGAAAGAGAAAGAGACAAACAGCAATGCAACAGGGATCTGGGATGGCCAGTTGTTCATGGGGAACAGACCATGAGGCCACAGAAAACATTAAATTGCTTTGTGGAGAGAGCATTTCAGTTTAATTCATTCTACTCTCCACTATCCTCTACCCTCTATATCCTGATGGCCAGGTCAGTGCTCCTCTCTAACTGTCAAAGTATTTGCAAAATTTCCTTAAAGTACAATACAATGGAGAAAAAAGTAGAAGATAAACCTAAATCAAGGTAGTCAAGGTTTCACAGAAAATGGATGAGAATGTGTTTGCTTGTGGAAGAGAAAGTTACACCTATACGTGTCTGACTTGAAAGAAGATGGAATAAGGTGCTTGGCCTACTTTATTCATTGATATTACCTGTCTTCTTGAATGGCAGACATGACTGTAGAACAATGCTGGAGGCCCACCTCACAAACTATGTCTCTATGCTATGTAGTTTGACTAACTACATAACATAGTAACTACATAGCAATGTGTGACAAATAATTTTTAAATTATTATTGGAGTTTTAAAAATGCTATATCTAAAAATTTTATGCTGGAGTTAAGATTTAAATTTTCATCAGTACATATTTGCAGTACATAATGAACACACTCATTGTGAGATGTTGGTACATGTTTGTAACATATCTTAACCTTTTTTAAGTCCCCTTTTCATTCATTTTGTCCTACATTTTTTCCTTGCACTTCTTCCTCCCTCCCTTCCACCTCAATCTTTTTTTTCCCTGTTATCTTTCACTTTGCTCTTTATTTGTATCTTGGATTTCTTATATAATTTAAACTATGTGATATTTAGGCTTGTGTGTCTGATTTATTTCACTCAACATTGTAGTTTCAAGGTGCATCTATTTTCCTACAACTGACTCAAGTTTTTGTTTTATGGCAGGGTAGTACTCCAGCATGTAAATACTACATTTTCTTGATCCATTCACCTTTTGATGGGTATGTGGGCTGGTTCCAAGAATGAGCTATTGTGAATTGTGCTTATATAAGCATTAGTATGTATGTGTCATTATAATAAGTTTTAAACTCTTTTGAGGCGATACCAAGGAGGGGAATAGCTGGGTCAGACGAAATTTCTAGTTTTAGTTTTCTAAGGAACCTCCATGCTGATGTCCATAGGCTTATACTAGTTTTCATTTCTACCAATAACATAGAATTGTTTCTTTTACTCCACAGCCTTGTTGACATTTGTTATCTGATTTTTTTTTAAACGTATTATAGCTCTGTGTATTTTTTTATTTTTTAAAAACTTTATTGAGAAACAAAAATAGCCACTATTTCTGTAGTTGGCTGAAATCATCTCACAGTTGTTTTAATTTGCATTTGTAATGGATGAGACAATGAACATTTTTCATGTATTTATTGGCCCTTTGTATTGTTTCTTCTGAGAAATGTCTGTTAATTTTTATTGCCCATTTTACGATTGGGCCTTTTAACTTGGAGAGGCAAAATTTTTAAAATGCATTATATGTTCTAGGTATTAGTTCTCTGAGGAATACCAAATAATTTTCCCATTGTGTAAGGTTTTTTTTTGTCACTCTGTAGCTGTTTCCTTTGCTGTGCAGAAACTTTTTAATTTGATAGACTTCTGTTGTTGATTCTTGGTGCTGTCTCTTATGCAACTGGGCTTTTGCTCAGAAAGTCCCTGCCTACACCTGTGTCTTCAAGAGTTTTAGCTATGTTATCTTCCAACAGATTAAGTGTTTCTATTTTAATATTCAGCCCTTAATCCATTTTGATTATTGTTTATTGCACCAATAATCTAGATATGGGTCTAGATTCAACCTTTTTCTTATGGATAGTTGATTTTCCAACCACCATGTATTAAAGTTATCTTTGTTCTAATGTAAGTTTTGGGCCCCTTTGTCAAAACTCAGCTGAATGTGCTTGGGTTTATTTCCTCCTCCCTTCATTTTGTTCTATTGATACACATATCTATTTTTCCTAAACCATGCTGTTTTTAGCACTGTAGCTTTGTAGTATAGCTTGACACCCAAGATTGTGTTTCCTCTTGCCTTACTCTTGTTGTCCAGTGCCGATTTTGCTGTTCTAGGCATCCTTTCATTCCATGTCAGTGTTAGAATTGTTCTCACTAGTTCTGTGAGGAATGCTACTGGTATTTTGATTGGGACCAATTAAGTTTGTATATTAGCTTTGCGAGTATGGCTAGTATGACTACATAGGTTTTATCTTTTCATTTTGTATGACCTCTTCGATGCCCCTTTTCAACATACTGTATTTTTTATTGCAGAGATCTTGTATGTTCTTGGTTAGGTTAACTTCTAGGCATTTACTTTTTCTTGATGCTATTGTGGAAAGTATTGTTTCCCTAATGTTTATTTTAGATATCTATATATTGAAAATTTTGTTCCACTCTGATATTCTTTTTATTGTCTAATTGATCTATTTGTGATAGTTTGGTATTGAGCACGTTAACATAATTGTGTGGATTTTAATCTGATTTTATATGTCCAGTAGTACTTGTTTTATAAAGTTGGGCAAGCCAATGTATGATGCATAAATATTGTTATTTCTTATATAATTTTTAAATTTTATTTATT
>NW_004524760.1:3631729-3632192 GCF_000260255.1 Octodon degus | reverse complement strand
CATAATCTTCTTGATCAGAAAATTTGGGACACTACCGAGGTACATGACGTTACAGTACAAGTTCTCATATGTGCTGAGTCTTAATTGACCTTAGAAGAGTAGGGCCAAAATGTTGGCTTTCCTTGTATCCCTCCTTTTTCTCTAATTTTGGTCAGCAAACATAGGTTGTTAACCATCCAGAAGACCAACTTATTGTTATTATCAAACAATTTAGGCTATCAAGCTTAACCTCACTTTCTCACTCCATTTCAAACATCTTAGGCATAATAAGGAACAGGTATTTTTCATCAAGTATTGATATGTTGAACTTTAAGCCCCTACATAATACGATAGAAAAACATTTAAAAATTAGATTATATTTTAAAAACAGGATAAAGAATTCTGTACTTCTCATGTTTGCACATAAGTCCAAAAATCTCACCATATACAACCTTGAAGCAGGACAGTCCCACAATATTCCTTT
>NW_004524760.1:3612464-3631629 GCF_000260255.1 Octodon degus | reverse complement strand
CTTGCCAGGCAAGCACTTATTCTACTAAGCCACCTCCCAAACCAACTTTATTTATTTTTTAAAGAATACAAAATGGTAAAAAAGAAATAGAAATGATACAAAATTTCATTAAACAAAATGATAGGAATTTGACAATGGTTGCTGTATTGCAAGATGTTATCTTCAAATTAGTTGTTTAGATTACCAGATACAAACCTGCAAAATTGATTTTTAAAAAAGTTATAAGAAATTAGAGGGCCGGCCAAATAGCTCAGTGGATTAAAGTGTCTGCAAGCAGGTGCAGGGGCCAGGGGTTCGATCCCCAGGCCTGCTGTGCTGGCTCCACCCCCAGGGCACACTGAGACAGTGATTGAGACTGGGTGTGGTGGCGCACACTGTAATCCCAGCACTTAGGAGGCTGTAAACAGGAGAATCACTACAAGTCTAATCTAGTAATGAGACCCTGAACACCCTGAAGACCCTTTTCTAAAATACAAAAGAAAAAAAAAAAAAAGAAAAGAAATTAGTAAGAAGAGTGCTTCAAAGATAGCTCAGTGGCATAAACACCTGTCTGGCAAGTGCAAGGTCCCAATTTCAATCCCTAATACCACATACCATGTCAGCCCAGGAATTCTGGGCACACCTTTCTGGCCCTGAAAGTGGGCATGGTGGCACATGTCTATAATCCCAGCACTGGGGAGGCTGAGACATGGGGATCACTAGGAGGCTGAGCTTTGTAGTGAGACCCTGTATCAAATAAAGAAAAAAAAAAAAAGAAGTTGAAAAGAAGAAAAAAACTTAAGCATTAGCTGCTCCTTTCAATAGACCAGCAGAAATCAGCAGAACAATTATCTGAACTATCCTGCTTATATACATAAATATCTTTTTCCCCTTCTTTCTTTTGTCCTTTTCCTCATCCCAGTTTTTCCTTCCCATTGAACACATTCTTTCTCTTTCACAGTACCTACTGTACCTTTCAGATTTTATTTACTTTTTTCAGGTTCTCACACTAGGGAGACAATATGATGTTTGCGCATGTGGGTCTGATTTATTTCACTTACTAATACAGTCTTTAGTTGTGTCAGTTTACCATAAAAGCCTCAAATTTATCTATTTTTATGGCTTGATAATACTTTAAGATTTTTACCTACTTTTTTGTGAGGTTTTTTGGGTGCGTGGGTTAAATGTGTTTCTTGTGAACAGTGAATCATTGGATTCTGTTTCTTGATCCATTCTGCCAGCCTGGGCCTGCTGACTGGAGAATTCACCCTGCAAGTTATTACTGATAGTTATCAACTGCTTCCTGCCATTGCCTCATTTCTCTGTTGCTGATTCCCAGCTTGTGTACATGAGTTAGGCTGACTGATGCCATGCTGTCTGCTGAGATTGAGGCTGAAGAAAGCACCCAAACACAGTCACCCCTCTGGTCTTTGCTGGATATAGGCTGTGAGTCAGGTGTTTAAGTGGATTGTTGGATTTAATCTTATTGGTCGCAGGTCTGGTTATTTCCTTCTTTCCCCTTCTCTTACCCATTCTCAGTTATTTTCCTCATCCAGGATCAGTTTGGTTGGTTAGTTCTTATCTCTCCTTTCTGTACCAAGAGGAAGCAAAGTATAGTGTTGGCTTGGAGTTGGTGGATGGGGCTACCCTTTAGTAGGGATAAGGTGGGTGGGTGGTGGTTGTGTACTCCACAGGCATACTTACTCACTGGGAAGGGTATTGTGTGTCAAGCTTGAGCTTGCTTGCCTTGTGGGAGAGACTGCACATCCTGCATGAGCCTGCTGCTCATGTAAAGGAAGGGTTGCTGTCATCTGACACAGGCCTGCTTGTTTGTTTGGGGTCCCTTTTATTTTTCCCTCTTGCCTAGTTGCTCTGGCTAATGTTTTGAGATCTATATTAAACAATATAGATGATAATGGACATCCTTTACTTGTTCCTGGTTTTAGAAGGAAAGCTTTCTGGTCCTCTAATTTCATCTTGGTAGTAGTTTTGTCATAAATGGTTTTAATCAGATGGAGATAAGGTCCTCAGATACCTGCTCTCTGCAGGTTTTTTAAATCATAAAAGATGTGGATTTTTTTTCAAGGATGTTTTTGTCATCAATTGAAATGATCATGTGATTTTTGTCTATGCTTCTGTTTATGTGATGTATCTTAGTTACTTTTTTTGTTGCTGTTGCTGAGACAAAATACCCGATGCCCAATGTTAAATGGGGAAAGGTTTATTTAATGTACAGTTTGTAGAGGCTTCGGTCCATAGTTGGCTGGCCTCAAGTCAAGGTGGCACACAGCAGAGGAGAATTACAGAGGAGAACAGTTAATGGTGCCCACAAAACATCAAAAGCAACAAGGAAGGGGAGTCAAGTGTAGGAGACGCTTCGAGGTCCTCATCTCGGTCCAAGAAGCCAATATTTGTAATCCCAAAGTTACGTTATTGGAATCCCATCAAATTCATTCCAATCTACCACTTACAATGCTACCCACGGTGAAAACAAAGACACTAAATTATATCTTCAATCATCAGGGAGTCAAGGGGCTCTAAGTCCAGCCATGAAGATGGCTTTCTGTAACAAAGAGAGCGACCCAGGGCCTCACCCAGTTTTATTCAGTGAGGGAGTGGCTTGAGGATTGACTGAGAATTGTGGGAAAGAGACTACTATGAACTGAGCTAGGTGGGTGGCCTAAATTTACCTCTGCGATATGCAGAGAGGATATGCAGAGAGAGTAATCTGCAGTATATAGTATCTAATGTTTTGGTAAGTCTGGTGCTTCAGCTTTGGTGTAGCCTTTCAAGCCCCAGGAAGTCATAGCCTCTGTCTCAAGGCTCGATCCCAGCTGGTGCCGTGGAGCATTAGCTCTACCATCCTGTCTCAACCTGGCTCACATTAAAGAGCAGCAGGTATAGGTTTCAGGGAAACACGCATGCCACCTTCAAAGACTATCACCAGCACCTCAGCTAAACCAGTATACATTGCTTAAGGCCAATTGAAGGATAAACAGAAGTCCTAGCCAGCTCTGTTCATAACAATACGAGGAAATAGGGTCAGGCTCAGTCAAAATGGAGACAATCGCTCTTCTTTCAAGGAGAGCTGCTCAGGTGGTCCTCCGCAGTCAAGACTCTTTCTATTCCTTTTACTTATGCAAGCTACTTGTCATAGGGAAAATGTAGCACTCACACCCTTAATTCTGGTCAGAGCTATCTCAAACTCATCAGTGGACTGATTTACTAATTATATACCCTTATCCCAACATTGCACACTCTAGATTCAGCTGCCTCTGAAAGAGCCCTATGACCCCCAAGAGCCTTTTGGGGGACATTTAGACACAAACAATAATATTACCATAATATGATATATTACATTTATTGATTTGATATATTAAGTCAACCCTGCATTCCTAGGGTGAATTCTGCCTGGTCATGATACATGACCTTTTTGATAATTTGTTGTATCTTGTTTGCCAGTATCTAGATTTTTCCATCAGTGTTTATTAAAGAGAATGAACTGTAATTTTGTAGTTCTCTGCCTGTCTGTCAGTCAGTCTGTCTGTCTGTCTCTGGTTGATTCTTTTTCAGATTTAAAAAATTGCATTTATGGGGTTGGGAAGATAGCTCAGTAGAATAAGTGCTTGCCTAGCAAGTGCGAGGGCCTGAGTTCAATCCCCGGTTCCACAAAACAAACAAACAAACAAACAAACAAACAAATAAATAAAATAAATAAATGCATTTAGAATAGGGTCTATAGGGTTTACATAGATCCGGACTCATAGTAATCCTCCTATTTTCAGCCTTCCAAGCACTGGGATTAGTTTTTAGCCTTCCAAGAGCTGGGGTTACAGGCGTGCACCACCATACCCAGTCTCAATCACCATCTAAGCACACCCCAGGGGTGCGGCCAGCATGGTATGCTAGAAATTGAAGCTGGTCCCTGTGTCTGCCTAAGCAGGTCCTTTAATCTGCTGAACTATCTGACTGGCCCTGGTTGTTTCTTTTTCTACTTTTGGAAACAGGTTAACATTAGCTTCCAAGATAACTTTGGGAGTACTCTTTCAATTTCATTGAAGGCTTGAGGAGTATTGGTTGGCATTAGCTCTTCACTAAGGTTCTTGGAGAATTTAGTAGTGAATTAATTGGTATCTGGGTTTTTTTTTTCTAATTTTTTAGTACAGGGTCTACAGAGTCTCATTACACAGATCAGACTCATAGTGATTCTCCTGTTTTCAGCCTCTCAAGTGCTGGGATTACAGGCGTGCATTACCATACCATCTCAATCGCCATCTCAGCTATCTTTTACTTTTAGTTTTAATTAATTTCTATCCTGAACTTTATAATTTTCTTCCTTGTACAGTACTAGCTTTGAATTTGGATGATGCTTTTTTGTCAAGACCTGAGATACACGAGCAGGTTATTTATATAGGATGACTTGCCTCTGTGATGTGGGGATTCACAGCTGTAAACATCTCTCTTAACAACTTTTTATTGTGTCTTACAGGTTCTGGAATTTTGTACTTGCAGTATTATTTAATTCTAGGAAATGTCTGATTTCTTCTGTGAATCATTGATTATTTAAGAGATAATTGTTTAATTTACATGTCTTTGCATAATTTTTTTTGCCATTGATTTCTAGTTTCATTGTACTATGATCTTGACTTAGTTACTTGTCTCTTATTGCTGAGAAAAAAATACCCAACACCCAAAGTTAAAGGAGGAAAGGTTTATTTGGCTCACAGTCTCTAGAGGTTTCAGTCCATAATCAGTTGACTCTGAGACAGAGAGGGAACATGGCAGAGGGGCAATAATTCATGGTGGCAGAAAACAGCAAAATCAACAAGAGCAAAGACAGGGAAAACAAGGCTCTTTCTGTTCCTTTATCTTATGCAGACTACTGGGATTAGGGTGGTGCCAAATTAATCAACGGACTGATCCAGCAACCACCCAGCCTTAATCTTACCACCCTTAATCCCAGCATTGCACTATGAATCAGTCACAAACTCTAGATTCAACTACCTTCCAACTGATCCTATGACCGCATGAGACTGGGGGGATATCTAGGCACAAACCGTAACAGATTTGATGATATGTGTAATATGGTTCCAATTCTTTTGCATTTATATATGCTAGCATGTGATCTATTTTGCAGAAAGTCTCATGTAGTGCTGAGAAGAATGTGTATTATGTTGGTAGAATGCTCTGCATCTTTTTTTTTTTTTTTTTTAGAAAGAAACAGGACCAGAGATGCAACATTAGCAGCATTGTGCCTGCCTGCTGGGCACAAAGTCCTGAGTTCAACTCCTAGAACCAAAAATCCCCTCCCAAAAAAAAAAAAACAAAAAAGAGAGAAAAATATAATAAAAAATACAAAATTTCCATACAAGATCATAGGAGAGTAACAATATTTAACATATTGCATATTGTTATCTTCAAATTAGGTCCTCAGATTATAAAATATAGGCATGAAAAATTAATCAAACAATATAAGCATAAACCTTTATTTTTCAATGAACTGATGGAAACTAGTAATATAATCACCTTAACTGTCTGTCCGTCTATCTGTCTCTTATCTGTTTCTATCTATCCATCTATCTATCTATCTATCTATCTATCTATCTATCTATCTATCTATCTCTCTCCTTTTCCCTTTCTTCTTCCTTACCCTTTTCAGTTTCTCTTTACTTATGAACAGTTTCTTCCCAATTCATTTGTTGCACATTTTGGACTGTATTTACTCTTTCAGCTTCTTATACTAGAGACACAATATGGTGTTTACCAAGTTGAGTCTGATTTATATCACTTATATTTTTCTCTCTTTTTTGTTTTTTGAGGGTTTTTGGTACTGGGAATTTATACACTTATGAGTATGATCTCATGTTTCATTCATTTTTCAAATAGAAGACTCATCACCATGCACTAAACTAAAGTCAAAGTGGATTAAAGACCTAAACATTAAAATAGAAACACTAAGTCTCCTGGAAGAGAAAGTAGGAGGAACTCGAAGACATAGCGGTAGGCAAACAGTTCATGAAGAAAAATCAAACCACACAGGTACTACTTGAAAGAATTAACAACTAGGGCATCCTCTTATTGAGAATTTTTTGCACAGCAAAAGAAATTACCAACAAAGTGAAAAGATAACCCACAAATCTGGAAAATATCTTAAATATTAAGCATTCAGACAAAGGTCTTCTCTCTGGAATTTATAAAGAACTAAAAAAAATTAGGGCCCCCAAATTTAAAGATCCAATCCAAAAATGGGCATCTGAGATGAACACACAGTTTTCAGAGGAAGAAATACAAGAAGGAAATGCATACATGAAAAAATGTTCCATATCACTGGCCATTCAAGAAATGAAAATTAAAACAACATTGAGATAACATCTCATCCCAGAAAGAATGGCTATCATAAAGAAATCAACCAACAGCAAATGTTGGAAAGTCTGCAGGGGAAAAAAAGAACCCTTCTCTACTGCTGGTGGGAATGTAGACTGGTACAACCATTATGGAAATCAGTGTGGGGACTCCTCAGAAAACTAGGACTGGAAATCCCATTCAATCCAGCTATTCCCCTTCTGGGAATTTTCCCAAAATAACTGAATACATCATATCATAGTGATATACATACACCCATGTTTATAGCAGTACAATTTATGATAACCAAATCTTGGAAATGACCAAAATTCCCATAACCTGAGGAATGATTGAAAAAGATGTGGTAGTTTTATACAATGGCATATTTCTCAGCTATAAAGAAATGTAGACTTGAAGACTTTGGAGGTGAGTGGATGCAACTTGAGGCTATACTCATAAGTGAAATAAACCAGACACACATGTGTAAATATCATATTGTCTCCCTAGTGTAAGAACTCAAAAGAAGAAATAAAAACTGAAAGGTATAATAGACACAGTTAAATGGAAGCAAACAGAACTTAAGGATTGGAAAAAAAGAGAGAGAGGAGAAAAGTTAGGAAATATGGGAGAGGCAAAACCATACATGTATTTATACACGATCGATATGGCAATAGTCCTAAAAATTTCCATCAGATTTTTGAAAATAGCAGTTAATGGGTAGAATTCTCACCCTGACTAACTATGTTGATTATCTGTGAACTAAACAACTGCACTGAAAACAGCAATGTGTAATACTAAAACCATGCTCAAAATACCTGTCATCTTGGTCTTCTAAATGTGTATCATTTCTAATGTCATATCAATTATTAGTATACTCTCTTTAAAGTAATTTTTAAAAAAATGTAATAAAAGAAAATGAGAGTCAAGAACAAAAATTTAATATTTCTTGAGAGCATGTGGTGATATTCAATCATATGTCCCATCTTGCATTACTATATCTTGTGGGGGGCGATAGAACGCTCCTGTTATGTTTTCCCTTATTTGGGCAAGAAGTGCTGCAGCACTGATCCCTGCTTGCCTCGACATCTTCCTGTGGTCCTGGATCTCCACTACCAATCCACAACTAGTCCCACCCAACTACTTCCACTATACAGCTATTTAGACCCTGCTCACTTCCTCAATAAACGAGACTTGATCAGAAAGCCTGTCTTGTCTCCGTCTCTCATGTCTCTTGCCCTGTCTTGTTCATCCCCGTTCCTCCTCCAGGTCATTACCCCACGTCTGGACTCGCAGGCCGAGTCAATATCTGTTAATCTGAGCAACAGATTTGATGATAAAAATAGATAGTATATCAATCACTGTTAATCAGCTCTTCTTGTTTTGAAAATCTGTAATGTATGTATTGGTATGTTACCCTGTTTCTGTCTTTTCTTTTCTTTTTCTTTTTTTCCCCTTCCAGTGTGTTCCTCTTTATTCATTTTCAGAGTACAAACTTAAACTTGGATAGGTTGAATTAACCCAACCCACCTCTGGAAGGTGTACTCAACATGCTGTACAAAGAATAACATTCAATTTATTATTTCTTTCTCAAGAGAGTTTTCTTCAGTCCATTAAGACCCAGCTCCTCTTACATGGGCTTTGGTGGAGGTTGTGGGGCAGCACCAGCAGGTCTAAATTGGGGTGGAGGAGTTCAGTCCTTACAGCCTTCACAAGACTGATTTCTGACCACTTTGCTGTGAATGGCACAACTCACACAGTAATGAAGCTTCCCATACAGCTTGGGAAGCACATAACCGTCAAAGACACTCATTTTGGAAATGTCCTTGACAGTGGCGGTCTCCACTGTATTCCGAATGACAAACTTCTTAATAGCCTTAGCCTTGGGTATGCACCAGGTGCAGTTCGTGCAGCAAATAGGCTGCACATGACCGCGGCCCTTTTTGGCACAACAGTTGTTCCTTCTCTTTTTCATCATCTTGGAAAGGAGGACCCAAAAGACTCTTTTGTTTTTCTTGCTTTTGTTTTTTATTCTTTAAAATAAAAGAAAATTACAATTAAAAAACTCAAAGGCTCATTTATCCTTTACAGCTGAACATTACTCCCATTGTATAAAAAATTACATCTTTTTACCTATAGAAGCCTCAAATTTATCTTTTTATAGCTCAGTAATACTCCATTGTGTAAAAATACCACATCTTTTTTATTCATTCCTCAGTTGATGGGCATTTAGGTTGTTTCCAAGATTTAGCTCTGACAAATTGCACTGCTAAAAACATGGGTGCAAATAAGTCACAGTGGTATGATGTTTTCCATTCATTTGGAAAAATACTCAGGAAGGGAATAGCTGGGTTGAATAGAACTTCAATCTTAGTTTTTTGAGGAATCTCCACACTGATTTCCATATTGGTGATACCAGTCAGTACTCCCACCAACAATGGATAAGGGTTCCTTTTTCCCCACAGCCCCTCTAGTATTTGTTATGGATTGACTTCTTGATGATAGCCATTTTTTCTGGAATGAGATGAAATCTCAGTGTTGTTTTAATTTGTATTTCTTGAATGACAATAATATTGAACATTTTTTCACATATTTATTTGTCACTTGTGTTTCTTTATCTGAGAAGTGCATATTCATCTTAGATGCCCATTTTTTGGATTGTGTTTTTCAATTTGGGAGCCTGATTTTTAAAAGGTCTATATATTCTACTGGAAATCCTTCTTCTGAGGGACAATTGGCTATATTTTTCCCAATTCTTGGTTTTTCATTTATTCTCTGTTGGTGATTTCCTTTGATGTACAGAACCTTTGCAAAAAGATGAGATACCAGTTGTTGATTACTTTTTTGGTACTTCCTGTGCAGTTTGGATTTTGTTCATGAACTCGCTAGCCTGTATCTTTGGGATTTCTAGCTAATTTATCCTCCAAAAGATTTAGTGTTTCCATTTTAATATTTAAATTCTTGATTCATTTTTGGTATGTATTTAGTACAGGGTCTACAGGGTCTCACTACACAGATTAGGCTCATAGTGATCCTCCTGTTTTCAGTCTCTCAAAAGCTGGGATTATAGGTGTGTGCCACCACTCCCAGTCTCAATCACTGTCTCAGCATGTCCCGGGGTTAGGGCAGGTATGGCATGCTGGGGTTTGTTACATGTTTTTGTTTTTGTTTTTTTTTTTTTGGTGGAACCGGAGATTGAACTCAGATCCTTGCATTTGCCAGTCAAGCGCTTATCCTACTGAGCCATCTCCCTGGCCCCATGCATGCTGGGGTTTGAACCCCAGTCCTTGTGTCTGCTTAAGCAGGTGCTTTAATCCCCTGAGCTATTTAGCTGACCCTTTTTTGATCCATTTTGACTGTAGTTTAGTGCATGCTTATAGACATGGGTCTACTTTTAGCCTTTGGCATGTGAAAAGTCAGTTTTCCAGCATCACTTTTGAAAGAGGCTATCTTTCTTCCAGTGAACATGTTTGGCCATTTTGCCAAAAATAGGATGGCTCAGTGTGTTTGTAGTTGTGTCTACATTTTTCTACTCTGTTCCATTGATCCTCAGGTCTGTTTTTTTACCAGTACCATGCTGATTTTTTCACAGTAGCTTTGTAGTATAATTTCAAGTCAGGGATTGTCATGCTTCCTGCATTGCATTTGTTGCCAAGGATGGCTTTTGCTATTCTAGGTCTCTTCTGGTTCCAGATGAATTTTATGGATATTTTCTCTAGATCTGTGAGGTACACTAATGATATTTTAATTAGGATTGTTCTGAATCTGTATAACAATCTTGGGACTATGGACATTTTCACAATTTTGGTTCTTCGTATTCAGGACCAAGGCATATCTTTTTGTTTTCAAAAATCCTCTTTGATTTCTTTTTCTCAGAGTACTATAATTTTCCCTGTATAAATCTTGTACTTCCTTTGTTACATTGATTCCTAAGTAATTCATTTTTTGGATGTTATTATGAAAGATGTGGTTTCCCTAATTTCTCTGTCAGTACATTCCTTGTTTGAGCATAGAAATGCTATTGATTTTTTAGTGTTTACTTGTATCCTGCTAGGCTACTGAATTTGGTTATTAAATCTATAATCTCTAGGTAGAGCTTGGCATCTATTATTTTGTCATCTTCAAATAATGATCATTTCACTTCTCCCTTTTCAATCATTATTCCTTTTATTCTTCTCTCTTATCTAGTTGCTCCGGCTAATTTTCCAGAACTATATTGAATAGGAGTGGTGACAGTGGGCATCCTTATCTTCTTCCTGATTTTGAGGTGAAGCCTTTCAATTTTGGTCTATTTGTCCATTTTGATGTTGGCTGTTGATTTGTCATAGATAGATTTTATCAGATAAGGTAAAGACCCTGTATTTCAATTTTCTGTAGTTTTTTTTTTTTTTTAATGAATGAGTATTAGACTTTTTCAAAAGCTTTTTCTGCATCTATTGAGGTGAGCATGTGATTTTTGTCTTTGGCTCTGTTGATGTGGAATATTACATTTATGAATTGGCATATATTGAATGATCCCTGCATTCTTGGGATGAATCTCACTTGGTCGTGATGTATAATCTTCCTGACTATTTGATGTGTTTTTATTCTTGATTTTTGAAAAATTTGAAGCTCCTAATGTTCACCTGGGCTCAGCAGTAATGGGAGACTCCAAAGCTCAGCATAACTCCTGAGATTGGTGGTGAGGGTGGGGTAGGAATTACCGGGTACCCATAGCTATCTGGTATCTGCCTGCCTTCTGTGCTGGTCAAAGAGGTGGTCTCAGATCAGCAAAACTGATGGTGGGCATGGGCATAATTTACTAGGTCCCTGTAAATGTCCAATGTCTGACTTCCTTCTGTGATGGTGGAATAGTAATCATAGATCAGCAAAACTCTTGCTCACCACATCTTTTTACCCATTCCTTAATTTGTGGGCATTTGTATTATTTCCAAGATTTTGCTATTACACTGTGCTGCTATAAACATGAATGCACATATATTGCTGTAGTGTGAAGTTTTTAACTTTTCTGTGAACATACCCAGAGGGAGAATATCTGGGTTGAATGGGACTTCTAATCCCAGTTTTTTGAGGAATGTCCACATTAAATTTTTACAATGACTTCACCATTCTACAGTGCTACCAACAATGGAGAAGTGGTCTTTTTCCCCACCACCTCTTCACATTTGTTATTCATTGATTTCTTGGTGATAGCCATTCTTTCTGGGGTGAGATGGAATCTCAAGTCTGTTTTAATTTGCATCTCTTGACAGACCAATGATGCTGAACATTTTTTATATCCTATTTTCTATGTGTACTTTTTTATCTGAGAAGTGCGTATTTGTCTCAGATGGGCATTTTTGGATTGGGTCTTTAAATTTGGGGGATCTGATTTTTGTCATTTCTTCATGTGTTCTAGATCTAAGTCCTTTGTCTGAGGGACAATTGGCTAAACTTTTTTCCAACTCTGTGGATTGTCTTTTCATTCTGTTGGTGATTTCAATTGATGTACAAAGCTTTTTTAGTGTGAAATCCCATTGTTGATTATTTGAAGTATTTCCCATGCAATCTGAGTTTTATTCATGAAATTTCTGCCTACCCTTATGTCTTAAAGATTTCTAATTTCTTCTAGTAGATTGAGTGTTTCTGTTTAATATTTATATCTTTGATCCATTTTGATTTTAGTTAGGTATAGAATGATATACATGGCTCTAGTTTTAGTCCTTTCCATGTAGAGAGTCAGTTTTCCCAGACCCATTTATGAAGAGCCTATCTTTGTTCCAGGGCACATGATTGGCACTTATGTCAAATAAAAGTTGGCTGAGTATGTTTGTAATTGTGTCTTCATCTTCTATTATGTTCTGACTCAAGTTTAGGTCATTTTTTGTTTGTTTGTTTTTTGTGTGGGTTTTTTGCTAGCACCATGCTGATTTTATCATGGTAGCTTTATAGTATAATTTCAATTCAGGTGTTGAGATGCCTCATGCTTTGCCTATGTTGCTCAGCATTACTTCTGATATTCTAGGTCACTTCTGGTTCCAGCTGAATTTTAGGAATGTTTTCCCTAGATCTCTGAGTTTTACTAATAGTATTTTCATTAGGATTGCATTAAATCAATATAAAAATTTTGGAAGTATGGCCATTTTCACAATATTGTTTTTTTCTATCCAGTAGCAAGGGATATTGTTCTATTTTCTGATATCCTCCTCAATTTCCTTTTTCAGAGTACTGTAATTTTCAGTGTATAGATCTTTTACTTCTTTTGTGAGACTGGCTCCTAAGTATTTAATTTTTTTTTTTTTTGGATGCTATTGTGAAAGGTGTGGTTTTTCTAATTTTTCTCTCAGTGAGTTTGCTGCTTGTGTACAGGAATGATACTGATTTTTGGTGTTGACTTTGTATCTAGCTATACTATTGAATTTGGTTATTAAATCTAGAAGTCTTTTGTTGGAGTTTTTGTAGTCTTCTGTTTAACATATCATGTCATCTGTGAATAATTATAATTTATCTTCTTCCTTTCCTATCCTTATTCTTTTTATTTCTTTCTCTTGTCTAATTGCTCTAGATAATGTTTCCACAACTATATTGGATAGGAGTGGTGATATTGGACATCATCTGTCCTGTTTCTGGGTTTATAGTGAATGATTTCAGCTTGGGGCCATCTAGTATGATGTTGGCTGTTTGTCATTGATAGCTTTTAACAGATTGAGGCAAAGACTATCTCTTCTGATTTTCTATAGAGTTGTTTTTTATTATCATGAATGAGTTTTGGACTTTTTTTGGAGTTCTATATGCCTCACTTTTCTGTGTGTCAGATTTTTTTTCCCCATGTTTGGGAAATTTCCTGCTATTATTTCTTTTTCTTTTTATCTTAGGGAAGGTTCTACTGATCTGCCTGTTTACATCCTTGAAAGAGCTGGGATTACAGGTGTGTACCACCACACCCAGCATCAATTGCCCTCTCAGCACACCCTGGGGGTGGGGCCAGCACTGGCAGGTCTGGGGATTGAACCCCAGGCAGGTACTTTAATCTGCTGAGCTATTTGGCCTGCCCTCCTACTACTATTTTCTTTTAAGAACTGGGGATTGAACTCAGGCCCTTGTGCTTGCCAGGGAAGCGCTTATTCCACTGAGCCATCTCCCTGGCCCCTACAAATAGTGTTTTTATGTCATGTGTGTTGACTCTTTCTTTTTCATTCACAACTCTCTAGCTTATGTTGTTTTCCTTTGCATCATCTTACAGCTATTGAATTGTTATTTCCTGGTTCCTTGTCATTTTTAAGAGTTATTTCCTTTCATTTGGAGGTTTTTTCTTTTTTTTTTTTTTTTTTACTGGAAATTAAACTCAGGACCTTATGCTTGCCAGGCAGACACTGTGCCACTGAGCTATACTCCTGTCCATTTCCTTTTATGACTGCTAGCTATAATCCTATATTCAAAGTCTTTGTCTATCTTCAGTTTTGTTCAAGGGACTTTTCCAGTTTTCAACAGAATTTTTAAGTACCTTTATATCTCTTTGAATCTGTTTTATGCTTTCTAATTCTTTCATATATTGTTCATTCTAAGGTTTCCATCATTGTCTTCTACTCATGTTTTTTTAAATCTATCTTCTTTAGATATCCTGAGTAATTCTTTTTTTTATGGTTGTCAATTCTTTTTTTTTACCTGAGAGATTATTTCTGATCTGATTTCTTCTATAATCTTATAAAGTTGTTTCTTTACTTCACTTTCTATCATTTTAGACATTTCAGGTGTGTGACTTCCAATTTCTTCTATGTTGATGTCTCCTGGAATTGTTGTGGGTGGACTGGAGACCTGAGATTGCATTTTCCCCCTTTGTCTTGACATTTTCTATTTAATTTTTTAAAATTTTGTTGTCTGTGATGATTTTTTTGAGTTTTGGTGTTAGATAGCTATGCCAAGGCCTCTCTAGGGAAAGTGTCATCTTTAGGGATGTCTTACGTGTGTAGGATATTCTTGGTTTGTGTCTGTCCCAATATCCTACCTTCCCAATTAATTGAGAATGGAATGTTGGTATATGACTCAGTTCTCCATCCTTCAGTAGGGCCTTGCTGGGGTAATTATACCTGAGCTTCCCAATATTGTTACACAAGGGAAAAAATTTGATTATAACATATATGACATCCTAGCTACAGTAGTACAACTAGCAATAATGATAGCATTAAGCATAATATATAAATTGAAAACAATGGTAACTATTGATTTTATACACTAGACCATAGAAGCCAAAACAATAGTTATATAACAAAATTAATCATAAATTAGGAATTTATATGCAATGTGTTTCCCTTTGTGAGAGTTCATTTACCTTGTGGTATAAAAAATTAGGGATGGTAGTGTGTAAGACAAAGATAGCTGGAAAGGAACTAGAATCAAGGCTGGAGGACAAAGGATGGTCACACAAGGCAGAGTAACTAGAGAAGTGGTAGAAAATAAATCATGAAGGAGCATTTGAAGGATAATCTCAACTTGGTCTCTGGGTTTGGGGTTTGGGGTCAGAATTAGAAAAAAAATAAGAGAGAAAAGAATAAAATGAGCAAAAAGGAAAGAATAAAGGAAAAGGAAAAGACAGTAAGATAAAAACAAATATAAAATAAAATGAAATTATACTTTAAAAAGGTGAAGTACCACCCTCTTGTTTCTAGTCTGTGCATCTTTGTCCCTAAGCATTATATTGGTTCACCTAACTTACCGCCTTTTGGCTTATAATTTAGAATTTTCCCTCAGATTAGCCTTGATTGTCCATCATATGTGTCCTAGTCCAGGTCCTACTGTGTAGCAGTCACCCATGGTGACCTGGTCCTGAGGTGCAGAGGGATGGTCCAGGTACCTGGATTCCTTAGCACCAGCTGGTTGTCAAGTCTTGGGTATTTCTCATTGCTGGCTGCCCATCCCATGGTGTAGAAGGATCTATTTACTTGAATCTTGAGAGGGAGGGAGGGAGGGAGGGAGGGAGGGAAGGAGGAAGGGAGAGAGAGAGAGAGAGAGAGAGAGAGAGAGAGAGAGAGATTCTGTTTTGTTAAAAGCCTGGTCTTAGTGAATGTATCATTGACCATAAGTGTTTTTTGCGTTGAAGGCCTACCCTTGTTTAATTGTCTGTAACACTTATGACTATCTTGATTGTCTACAATATTTTCCCTCTGAAGAGTTATCCCTAACTATGGTTAGGGGAGACTGGGTATAGTTTCCATCTTAACTGCTTTGGGCTGAGGAGGGTTGATGTAGGCAAGATCACAGTTAGAAGCTTTCTCCAGAGAGCTAATCTAATTGACCTCAGATAGAAGTTTTGTTGAAATTTAGCAGTTACAAACTCTCTATAAGAGGTTGACCTGTGAATCTCTAAAATAAATATAGCATCGGGGCCAGGGAGATGGCTCAGTGGAATAAGCGCTTCCCTGGCAAGTGCAAGGGCCTGAGTTCAATCCCCGGTTCTGCCAAAATAAATAAATAAATAAATAAATAAATAAATAAATAAAGCGTATTTATTGTTGGTTTTATCTGTATGATCACTTGGAGTTTTGCACCATTTAGGCAATAATAAACCTTTTTTTGAGAGGTTAGAGTATGTGTAATCAAAGCATGAGCACTATGATGGAAAAGCAGGATCAGTAAGGAGCCACCTCTAGAAACCATTTTTATGGAACTAGAATAATGATTGTAAATCATTGGCACTCAGACATCTCTATTGATGGAGACTGATGTTTTGTCATAGGTCTCTCTAGTTTTATTTGATCTTAGTTAAGAATTTAAGGATTTTTGCTGAGCCTTTATAGATTGTATTTTAGTTTTTTGTTAATGACCCATAGCAGTTATCAGCTATTGAGATAGTTGGAAACTGCCAGTAAGTGGCAGTGATTTTAGCTCCTTTTTTATATACCTAATTTATTATTATGACACTGTTTTATATACCTTTTGGTTATACTTTTCTGTGGGATGTTCAAGACCAAGTTAAGTGAGACTTGTGCTAGTTAGAATTAACATCTTGCTATCTATTGAGGTGAGTTAAGATTTTTTAGGAATTACTTTGGAACCATGTGCAGTGCTGCTTAACTCCATAATCATCAAGATGAGTCATGGACTTTGCTTGACCAATTGCTTTCTATGAAAGCATTAGAGATTTTTTTCTCTAGTTACCTTCCTTTGGCACATTTTTTATTGTGTTCCTATCCTTTGGGGCTCATCAATTTCCTTTCTCATGAGATTGGGTGATTCACCAATTTGTAGGATATTTCAGAAAGAGTTCCTTCATGTCTTGAGTCTTCAATCAACTTGGAGAACCAGGGCCAAAATATTGGCTGTCCTTTTAGCCCAGCTATCTTTCTAATTTTGACCTCTAAACTTTTATTGTTGAACACCCAGAAGAGAAGATTTATGACTTTAGGATTTCTGTGGGATCAGTGAGTTTAACTATCATAATTTTGCCTTACTATCAAGCACTTTGAAATATAAAGCATAGGAAAGGATTGTTCTTCAGAATGTTTTATTTTTAAAGTGCAAAACAGTATTAAAACAAAGAATTACAAATGATACAGAATTTCACTAAACAAAATAATATGAATTTGAAAGTATTTGTTGTATCGCATAGTATTGTCTTCAAATTAGTTAAGATTACCAGATATATTTATGCAAAATTGGAAGAAGAAAGAAAAGTTGTAAGAAGTTAAGAGAGAAAAAGGAAAAATATTTTTAAAAAGCAGACAAAAGAAAAATAACCCAAGCATTAACTGCTCCTTTCCACAGACCAGCAGAAATCCACAGTACAATTATCCAGACCATCCTGCTTATTCCTAACCATCCATGGTTGTCCTAGTAGCTGTATCCCTGTAGAATATTAGCAGGCAACAGTTATATAGTTTTACAAGGAAAACTCGAGATCAAAAGCCACGTTTAGCATTTTATTTTATTTTTTTCCATTTTAATGTTTTTGCAATTTAATAAATAGTTTTCTTGATGAATGTAGTCATGAGAGTTGTTCAGCAGTACTCAGGTTATGGTTTTCCTGATTGGTCTGTAGTCTTCAATAAGTGTAAGAAGTTACTCTATGAAACATCTGTCAAACTAGTAAGACTGCACTGATGCATCCATCATTTTCAGGATTGTTGGTTACCTGGGCATATTTACCCCAAAGAACCTTACCTCCTTGTGATACAAGGCCCAACTTTCTCACCTTCACTTCAATCACTATTCCTTTGGCAATAACACGTAAAGTTGTATGAGGGGAAATGAAGGATTTTTTTTTTTCACACCAAGTATTGGCAGGCAAAACATGGCTTTCAGTGCAGGATGTGTTACATGGAATTTCTTAAAACGTAAGCCCATCACCTAATGAATCTTTCATATTTAGGTGGTTTTCTTATAAAGTCATCTGCAACAAAGCAGATTTTAGTAACCATCCTCTTCCATGCCTTCTTTTTTCTCTTTCTAGTTCGAATAACTTTGTTTGTTTATTTGTTTGTTTTTGTATTTTAGGGAAGGGTCTACAGGGTGTTCAGGGTCTCACTACTAGATTGACTTGTAATGGTTCTCCTGTTTACAGCCTCCCAAGAGCTGGGATTACAGGTGGTGCTATCACTCCCAGTCTCAATCACTGTCTCAGTACACCTCAGTGGTGGCACTGGCATGGCAGGCCCGGGGATTGAACCCCAGCCCCTGTACCCACTTGTAGGCAATTTTATCTGCTGAGCTATTTGGCTGGCCCTCAAATAACTTTTAATGCATCTGTTTCTCCTTGGGCACAAACTTTGGGCAGAGAAACTTCCCATTTTCCCACTTTTTCTTTTTGTTTTTGTTTAATCATGTTGGAAAGTATTTTTGCATGAGACTGTCCTTCTCTGTCCAGCAGGTAGGCAGGTACTGCTCCTTGTGGAGTCTTTTTATCATTCTTTTGTTTGGTGTTTCTCTTTTCATGCATCTTGATAGTCTTCTTCATTTGTATTTTCTCCTCATGGTGCCGTTTGTGGTAGAGGTTAGCCTTCAGGCCAATCATTACTTTTTTGTTGTCTTTGAATGTTCATGAGCCTCTCGACTTTCCTTCTTTCTCTTTTTCTCATGGTAATCCAAGCAGTACCCATAGCATTTACAGTGTAATTCAGTGTATTCATTCTGTGGCATGATGACAGCTGCAGGGCCACTGTGGGCAGCCTCAGGTGTGCAAAGAAAAGTCCTAACTTTGGGATGTTCCAGATGCATGAGCTGCCTCTCCACGTGTGGCATTTTAGCATGACAATCATAATGACATTATTTTTGTCACACACTTAAAGATTCACCTTAGTATGGAATATAGTGACATATACAATATGTACATCATGTAAGGTTTTTTTTTTTTCCCCCATACTGGGGATTGAACTCAGGATCCTGCACTTGCCAGGCAAGTGCTTATTTTACTGAGCTATCTCCCCAAGCCTCATCATGTAAGTTTTTAAAAGCCTATTATTTGACTTGTAATCCCATGTTGATTTGACATATGTCCTTTATCACCACTAGCTGGAATACAAGAGAAATGCAGATATATGTGCCTCAAAGAAAATTTTTTATCACCATGAGCAATCTTTGTTTTGCATCTTAGAAAACCTGTACATCTAGATGGCATAAATATATTTCACACACCATGAGATTAATAATAGTTAATGTCATAACTAAATAAAAACCTTTGTCTCTTAATTTAGTTTTGTATCAAGAGCATCTTTCAATGAGAAGATATTGTTTTATGTGTAGAAAAAACCTTTTGACAATGATCAATGTATACACATTACAACAATATATTTAACATTTATTGGGGGTTCCTATAAGGCTTTGGAGGCTCTTGGGGTCCCCATTAATGAACAAGGACTAGAAATATATATATATA
>NW_004524760.1:3597421-3610224 GCF_000260255.1 Octodon degus | reverse complement strand
GCTGCTATAAACATAGGCACACATATGTCCCTATGATATGATGTTTTCAGATCCTCTGGAAAAATTCCCAGTAGAGGAATAGCTGGTTTAAATAGCAGCACAATTTGTGATAACCAAAACTTGGAAACAACCAAAATGCCCGTCACCTTAGGAATGGATGAAAAAGATGTGGTAGTTTTATACAGTGGAGTAGTACTCAGTTATAAAGAAAAACAGACTTGAAGCCTTTGGAGGTGAGTGGATGCAACTTGAGGCTATACTCAAAAGTGAAATAAGCTAGACACATATGTGTAAATATCATCTTGTATCCCTAGTCTAAGAACTCAAAAAAAAGAAATAAAAACTGAAATGTATAACAGACACAGTTAAATGGAAAGAAATGGAATTTAAGGATTAAACAACGAAGAGAGAGAAAGGAGAAAAGTTAGGAAATAAGGTAGGTTTAAAACCGTACATGTATATACAAGTTAGATAAGGCAATAGTCCTAAGAATTTCCATCAGATTTTTGAAAATAGCAGTTAATGGGTAGAATTCACACTCTGACTAATTCTCTCTGTTGATTATCTGTGAACTAAACAACTACATTGAGAACAGCAATGTGTAATACTAAAACTATGTTTGAAATACCTGTCATCTTGGTCTTCTAAATGTACACAGTTTCTAATGTTGTTTCAATTCTTATTATACTCTCTTTAAAGTATTACCTTTTAAAAAAAGGTAATAAAAGAAAATGAAAGTCAAGAATAAAAATTTAATGTTTCTTGAAAGCATGTGGTAATATTCGATCATATGTCCCATCTTGCATAACTATATCTGTTAATCTGAGCAACAGATTTGATGATAAAAATAGATAACATATCAATCACTGTTAATCAGCTATTTTTGTTCCGAAAATCTGTAACGTTTGTATTGTTACATGTTACCCTATTTCTGTCTTTGCTTTTGTTTTCTTGCTCTTGTTTTCACTATTCAAAATAATTTATATGAAGCTCTCTTCAGGCTGTGAATTAGTTGACTCATCAGCCTGAAGAGAACTTCATATTTGCAGGATTGACTCCTTTTCACTCAAATTTCAACCTTAAAGGTCACCTTGTCATAGAATTCCTGTATGAAACCCCTTCCAAAGAATCTGCTGACTAGTTACTATAACATGGCATCACCCATAACTCATGCCTGAGATTATCTGATTTTCTTATTGTCTGTTTCTGATACCCAATCTAAGTTCTGAACAAAATACTCAAGGTGGGCTAACTTTATTTGAAAAGAGGCTTAGGTAGTCAAGCTTTGCATGCTGAAAGAACAACCATGTGTAGATTCTGATAAGGGCTTCCTGAGCTGTGCCATCAGATGTTAGATTGGAGATGATGACAGTGCATATGCGTGGCAGGGACCATCTGTCCAAACAGAAAAGTCAAGGATTCATACTTAGGGGTCAGAGTCAGACCTTTGTAACAACTTGGTCTTGGAAGAACTCTCTCCAGTTGTCCAATATTCCCCTGTGAGGGCACTCTTTCCATCCAGTGACTTAATGAAGTACTGTAGGCTTAGGTTCTTAATGACTCTATTACTCACCCACCCCCAAGCTTCCAATACATGAACTTTTGGGAGCCAATCCATAGCAGTCTTTCAATCCAAGAAAAGAACCCAAGGTTGCCATCTTTTCTTTGTCAGGGTTTGGTTTTTCCTCACCACCAAAGATACACTAAGAGAGGACATCCAGTGCTATAAAGATAACAGGAAGAATACTTCATTCAGAAGCCTGTCAGCCAGAGGGCTGTGCAAAAGACGGAGCCTATCTAAATGCCTCTGAGTAAATGGAATGTATCCTGGCTTCTGGAAGGAAAGGGATGGCCTTAGGTGGCCCCACCCCTGGATGCCAGAGGTGGCAGCCAGGGCCAGACTGGAAGCAGCTTCTGCTGTGGAGCAGTAGCCATGGAGGAGGCTCTGGATCACTTCTTCATTCTTGTAGGGCTGCTGGTGTGCCTGTTCTTCCTGGTGAAGTGTGTGAGATTCTCTAAATGTATTTTTCTGAGCTTCAGGGAAACTGTGCCTCCATCTTTTTTGCCATCTATGGGACAGTGGGCAGGTAAGGAGGGCTTTCCTACTATGCTTTATTCATTTGGTTGGTCTTGTCTATTCTTAGGGTTCACAAGATGTATTGCATCTGGTATACTGCAAGATACATTGCATCTGATATACTGACTGCAGAGATGTAATTCTTTTGGGAGTTCGGTTTTAAATTTAATTTAATTCATTTATGGGACTAAAGAGAAAAAAATAAAATTGTAAAAAACAAAATGAGTAACTAAGGAGAGTAACTAAGAAAGAAGCCTCCTCAACTCTTGCCTATATCTTTTCAACCTTGCTAGCTGAGCGTCTTCTTTTTTTTTCTAGTCATGCAAATGATAAATGAGTCAGAAATTTTTGTTTCTACATCTCCAGATTTCTAAAACTTAGGGTGCTTCCATTTTGCTAAAAGGTGTTTCAAAAGTTTGATATCCAAAGAAGGTTAATTTACTTTATTAGAAAGAAATTATCTAAGCCTCGTTAAGAAGGGAGGGAGTTGCAAAGTCAAGGCAACAAAGATCTCTGAGGTCCCATTTTCAAGATGATTAGATGCAGAATTGAGGTCTGGTTTGCAGTAATTAAATGCTTCCTTTCAATGGGATTTATCAACTGGAACCATTGTGCAGAATTTCAGTCTAGGGTTAAGATCAGGGTTTTAGTATTGCCTTGAGGGAAAAGCTAAATTTTCTCCAGTGACTTATATTTAAAAGGGATGTCAATATCAATCAATTAATCAGACAACCAATCAATCACTCTATCGATCCAAAAATTTAAAAATTAAGAACAGTTGGAGGCAGGGAAGGAATGAAAAAAGAATTAAGATGTATTATGTATATGTACAAACTTCTCCATGATAAATGTAATCATTATGTAGTGCAAACATGTACTAATGAAAAGATTTTTTTAAGTAAACAGCTTTAGAAATAACATGTAGTTAAAAAAGAAAAGAGGGGCCGGGGAGATGGCTCAGTAGGATAAGCGCTTGACTGGCAAACACAAGAATCTGAGTTCAATCCCCGGTTCCACCAAAAAAAAAAAAAAAAAAGAATAACATCCAGGCTAAAAAGGAAATAACAACACCTTTAATTTTAGCGTGATATACCCAGATTATAATCCCCATTACAATAAAACAAAGAGTACTGACTATGAATTTCAGATTAGCAAAAAATATTTTTTTGGTACATTACAATTTGGGTATATCATGCTAAAATTCAAGTTAGCTGGAGCTCTTGTATCCTCAGTTGTTAAAACTGGATTAGCATTGAAAACTTTTTATGTGACCATAAGAGAAATTGTTTAGAAATGGTGATGGATTTATAATGGATGCTTCTAACATTTGGTGGGGTGCCTGCCCCTCAGCTCAGTTCTTTAAGTGGCTGCTTCAACAAAGCAGTCAGGCTCAGGTTGCTGTGGTTCGATCCCCACAACTCAAGCCAGCCAAACCTGCCCTGAAGGCATTTGGAGCCAAAAAAAAATCCTTCTAACATTTGGGGTGTGTGTGTGAATGTGTGTGCACGCGTGCCCATGTGTGTACCTCTTGCTCAGGCCAGTAGTATGCTGTCTCCAGTGAACTTTCTAAGTGGCTTGAGCCTGAGTGTTGTGGAGCTTGGTGCCCTGCTCCATGGATTTGAAGGCCATGTGCTGAGAGGACTTGAAATTTGCACAGCGATTATCCACTAACCTAGGACCCAGGTCTGAGAGTACACATGCCAAAAGAAGTCAGATGGGGATAGAGACAGGCCATTGGTGCACTCAAAGTGAAAAATATAATCTTAACCTGTTTTTATGAATCAAGGCTGAGTCTTGATTTTTGTCATTTTCAAGACTAAAATGTCTTTAGACACAGTCATTAAAGAGATGATATACCTCAAGTGCAGGCTAATAAGAAAACCTAGTTACTAGAGACTGAATTGTTAAACTTCCTGAGCTTATGCTAGATTTCATAATTATTTTAATTGGTATATTTTCTTAGACTTGGGGCCCCCAAAATTAGCCTGAGTTCAAAATTTTTGTCACTATTTTTAGCAGTGAGGCCTGTTAGAGTTAAGAACTTTCTCTCCTGGGGCTTCTTTACGTATCAATTAAGATAATGTGGGTCCCTGAATCATAAAACTTGTTTTGAGCATTAACTGGAGTAATACAACTTATCCACTTGAAATCTCACATGGCATAAAGTAATCACTAGTTAGCTGTTAGTGGTCGTTATGCGTGCTCAAATCTAAATTATACTCTATCCATTGTACGGGGTGATCTTGAAGATTCCCAGATGGTTTGTGTGGGGGACTTCTTTCCAGGTTCTTGTTGTCCTGAACAAAGAACTTGACAAGACACACAGAAAAGGCAGCAAATGCATACATTTATTGTAAGCATAAAAGAGGTGCATGCTACTGGGTGACAGCAGGATTCTGGGAAGACTTATAGCAGCTTCGGAGATAAGGAAAAGTGGTGTCTTGTATCCAAAATTCTTGGTTTGGCTTCCTCATCATTCAAATAAGGCACTAAGATAAGTGTGTCCTAACCAAAGCTCACCCTGCCTGGCACTAGATTTATATTACCTTAGTAATAGACTTGCCTGGTTTCCCATCAGATTAAAATAGCACTTTCTGACTTGTTCATGTACAGTGCTCAGGAGCCATCAAGTGATTTTGTCCTGTGTTCTGTGTAAGTCTTCTGGATTTTTGTGACCTTTGACACATTCTTCCTACTTGGTTGTCCAGTTCACTCCAGCCCTAATTTAACTCACGCATGGTGGAGGAGAAGGTAGGACTCAAGAGAAGTCTAACACAGTCTCTTTTCTAAACAAAATGCATAATGTGCATCCATCCACACAAAAACATCCTTCAGAAGCAGATACAATGAGGAGTAATTATTGAACAGAGGGAACTTCTGCTGGTGCACTGCTTGAGGTTGTACATCTTGGACTGTACCTATTCTGAAGTAAGATAACGTGTTTTTGTTCATACTTAAACACATACCTGTTGATTGCTAATTCAAAGATCAAATGCAGTGTGTGTGTGTGTGTGTGTGTGTGTGTGTGTGTACTGAATTGCAGTGAGTTTTGGAGTGGCACAGGAATGAGGTTTATCTTAGAACTTCATCACTAAATATGCATGCACTGTTGAACAGAAAAACTCTAGAAGACCTACTGGAGTGCTGTATAACAAAGGAGTTCTGTTGAGTACAGATTCTACAATCCCTTCGGGACTTTGGTGTCCTCTTTGCTAGGTCCTGTATCTTCCATAGGCTATCCTGTAGGGTGGGGGTGGAAGGAAGGCAGAATTTGACCTTTAGAAAGAACCTTGAAATATTCTTGGGATGAACACTGAGCCTGTAGGGAGAGATAAAAGGGAACAATGCTTACCACTGATGGATTGAGGCTTACATTATCTAAATCCTGAGGAGTCAGGATAAAATGTTACTTGGTTGAGATTCTTTGTCGCATTTTAGAGTATGTTTTTTACAGTCTCACCAGTCTCTAAAAAACAAAACTAAAACCAAACCAAACCAAACAACACAACAATTACTGTTAATTTTTAATATTTAATGAGAGGTAATCAAGGACTGGGGATTTCAGAATTGCTTGTGTAAGGAACGGCGTAAGGCAGAGGCCAGCTGAGACCACCAGGCTTGTGTAAAGGCAGCATGGGATGAAATTTCTTGTGCCTGGGTGATGGCAGACAGAGTGCGAAAAGGCCATCTGTAGGGAGCAAAGAGAAGCAGACTTTTTCTTTTAATAGCCCCAGAAACAGAACATGGGACAGTAGATGGAAAGACCTTAGTAAATCTTGGTGGTCAAAGTTGTCTGGATGCTTCATGCCCCAGTAGGCCAAGTCCTTTAGGTACCCAGTGTGTATAAATGTTCAGATGTCTTTGGAAGCCTGGATGTTTGGGAGATTCCTTGCTCCATCTAGTCTCCTTTGTGGTGTCCTGTGTTTGTGGAGGGCACCAGTTCTGAGTTGAGAACAATGCCTCTGCTGGCAGATGGGTTGGGTACTGGGAGAGTCATGTCCCAATCAATCCTTACACAGAGTGGAGTAGTGCTGGCTGCTTTGCAATACTGAATGTTGTAATGCTGTTACGAGAAAAGGTATAGCCTGTGGGCCAGTAGCCTCTCTCTCCCCACAGGCGCAGCATTCATACTAAGAATATTTTAAGGTTCTATCTAAAGGTTAAGTTTGCCTTCCTTTCACCCCCACACCGTGGGAACTTGTGGAATACAGAGGACCTAGCAAAGAGGATACTGAAACTTTCAAAGGGATTGCAGGGTCCTGGGAAATCCAAACTCAATGTAATTTTAAGAGAAGTTCAATGCAATTGTTTAAAACTGTTCCTGCTGTTTGCAGTTATCACTGGAGCAGGTGATGGCATTGGAAAAGCATATTCATTTGAGGTAAGTTGTGGTCTTTTTTTTTTTTTTTTTTTAATATTTGAGCAGGTGTCTCACTGTGTTTCCAGGGCTGACCTTCAAGTTCTCAGCTCGGATGATCCTCCTGCTTGAAATACTAGGTCTCTGAGTATAAAAATGATAGGCTTTATGCAGGAAAGAAAATGTTTTCTATTAAAAAAGACTAAGAAATCATAATTCATCTCTTGAATATTCTTTAAAAAATACAGCAATTCTCAAGGTTGTCAATACCTCCTTGGGTTTCCTTTAGGAATTTGCAAGGACCTTATTATATTCCAGCACAATTGGATCACCATGCTTTTTTCACATTTGGGTTCCTTCCTTCCTTCCTTCCTGAAGATGAGTTTTGCTAGATACAGGATTGGCAGCTGACTTTCTTTTCTCTTGAGTCTTCAGAGAATTTTGTGCTCTTTCCTCCTGGCCTCTGTGATTTCTGATGAGAAATCTGATGCCATTGGAATTGCGCTTCACCCACAGCTAAAGTGTTGTTCTTGCTTTTATGATTTTTTTCTTAGTCTTTAGGAATTTTTTGTTTGTTTGTTTGAGATAGGGTCTCACTAGATAGTTCAGAGGTCAGACTGGACTCCTCATGTAGCCCAGGATAGGCTCAAACCAACAGCAATCTTTCTGCCTCAGCCTCTTAAGTACTAGAATTATAGGTGTGTGCCACTATTCTTGCCTCTTCTTTGTCTTTAATTGTCAGACTTTTGGTTCTGATGCCTCTTGGCACAGATTTCTTTGGCTGTATTCTGATCACTGAGCTTAATAATCTATAATTAACATGGAATGAACAGGGGTAGTTTAGGCTCTTGTGATGCTGAGCAATCAATCGCAAGTGTGCACCAAGTACCAAGTAGCGAGCACCTACATTTATTGATGATCACATTGTGCTCAGGGCAAGTCCACGCCAACAAAATATAACCTACAGATGGAAAAATGGTGACAAGGACAGTACATAGAAACAGCAATAGCCTCAGATAAAGAAGGCTTTAGAAATTTAAAAGATCCGCATTCCAACCCAGGAGCCTTCCCTTGAATCTCTAGGTGTGCTTGACAGGAACAATTGACAGAGTGCTGAGTTATATTAGAGGCTTTCAACACATGCCTATCCCAGAATTCACTCTGATCTTAATTACATGTGCTATATATCATATAGTACACATAGTATAGTATAGTGTAGTGCTGTACAGTACTATACATACTATATGGTATGTAACACATACAGTATTTATGGACCCTTAATGGGGTGGGAGTAGTGGAAGGTAGCTGATGTCAGGCTAGGAGATCCAATAGACATGTGCTCTTGCCTAGAATACAATCTACTGGCTTTTTGTTATTTTTTTTTTTTTTCTGCCTCTTTTAGGACAATGGAAAGAGGAATGGCTGTAGGGCACTTTAGAATTAAGTAGGTGGAAAGAAATGAGTTCCTCAGCTCCACTGATTCTAACCCCCTGAGGATCTTGATTCCCCCAAATTTTTAAAGGATGGCAAGGAAGAAATTACATCTTTTATTGCTACTTCTGGCTGAATAGGGGTACCAGAAACCAAGAGATCCTCTCTCTGACTGATCTAAGCATTCAGAAGAGCTGAACTCTTCCTCCAAAGATTTCTGGATGAACCATGAACGTGGAGGCAGGTGCTGATTTTAGGCTAGAGCCATCACCTGTAGTTTAATGGTTGTCAAATAAGAAGAAACAAATTTGATTAAAAGATTAAGTTTGTAAGATCAAAATAATAAGGTTCTAAGAAGCTTTAATAAAAGCCATATCCACAACATTAACCAAGACCCCCAATTCCAGATTTGGGCCAAGAGATCAGTGACTCAGTTAGTTCTTTGTGGGTCTTAGAAACATGGTCACCACTTTCTGTGCTACATCTCTCACTGTTTCAAATGAATGACACTTGAACTACATTTCTCTTTTAGAGAAATAACTCTTTTGCTTTAGCAGTCAGATCTAGTCCTCTGTGACGCTGCATGACTATCACTGCTGGTGAGTCTGTTTGATCTTGGAAGGATGGTGATAGGCAGGACAGCTTTGTCTAGGCCAGTGGTGGTGTGACAAACCTTTTACTTTCAAGACAAAAGATGTTAATGTAGAGTTGTTGTTGTTTTCCTAAACTAAAACCTCTGTGTTCAGGTTTAATTGCGGTGTTGGCACTTTATGCTAAATATGTGGGCTTTGAGTGGTACTTTGGCTGATGGTCTCAAAAAGACATCAGTGATCTAGGCTGCCAAGTTTTTAGGTAGCTGTTGATGATAGGAGAGAGATGTGAATACCTTGAAGGTTTTATGTAAGTAATCTCTCTTTATCATCTCCATTAGAGAATGTTATTGACTCATCCCAAAGGATCCCAAAAGAAATAGAAAAGAAAACCCCAAAAGAAGTCATTTTATAACTTAGGACAGAGATTGAAGCAAGAGAGTAGCAAGACTAGTCATACGTTTTTCTTTACTTAGAAGGAGCAAAGTTTCACTCATCTGATTTTGTGACAGAAAACAGATCAAATATGAGAAGACACTGCCTTAGAGTGACCCGAGAAGACTGGATTCAAGGAGGCTTGACATACTCAGCGATAGACAACTGTTATCTCTCTTGGGAGATTTACTCTCTTGAAAAGCTTGAGGATCTCTGGTCCATATTTTAGTGGAGATTAGCAACAAGTCAAAAGTTATCTTTCTTTAATGTAGGATCAGAAAGGTGTATTTGGAGTTAGATATATATTGACCCTCTTGCCCTGGGCTAGTTGAAAAGCATGAATGAGGGCAAAAAGTACTACCTTTTGGACAGAAATCCCAGTGGGAAGTCCTCTTTCGTCAATGACCTTGGTAGGGCTGACTGTGGCATAGTCTGCCCTCCTAATGCCATCGAAGCTACTGCCACCGGGGAACCTTGTGCTAGCCATATCTGTGAATGGTTGGTCCCTCAGATCAGGGCAGCTGGCATAATTTGGGGCACCACATTGTTTATATTTAGGTTCTATCTGTTGCTTGGTTGGGAGGAGGTTGGCTGGGTTTATAGTGGTGCAAGACTGAGGAGAAACATCTGGGATTTCAATAAGAATTTTTTTTTTTTTCTTTTCTGTATTTAGGACAGGGCCTACAAGGTGTACAGTGTCTCACTATGTAGATTGGACTCATAGTGATTCTCCTATGTTTCAGCCTCCTAAGTGCTGGGATTTCAGGTGCACACTACCACGCCCAGTCTCAATCGCTATCTCAGTGTACCCTGGAGGTGGGAACAGCACAGCAGGCCAGGGATCGAAACTTGGTCACTGTGCCTACTTGTAGGCGCTTTAATCCGCTGAACTATTTTGGCCCGGGATTTCAATAAGGATTGACTGATGTTTAGTGTGCCTTTCTCCAGCCATCCACAAGTGTCCCTTGAGTTCTAACAGAACCTTAACCTGGTGTGGGGTTAAAATGAAGAGATTTGGCCTAAGATGTTATATTAGAAGCTTCCTGTGCTAAATGTGTTGTGGCAGCTCTATTTTGTTGCTTGGAAAAGTAGCCAACTTGTCGCTTTTCTTGATCAAGAAAACCACTCCTGTGGCTACTCCTTCTTTACTCATGAAGAGTGAAAAAGGCTTGGCTACATGAGGGGTTCCTAATGCTGGGGCTGGCCTCAGGACCTATTTTAAGGTTTTGAAAGCCTCTTGAGTGGCTGCTGCCCATGATAAACATCCAGTTCCTTATCCTTTGAGTTACCTCACATAGAGGTTTGGTTATTATTCCAAAATGAAAAATCTCAGCTGTTGTTCAGACTCTGGAAGGCCCAAATAGCAAATTATCTTCTCTCTCCTTGGGGATAGTTGTCTTATCTCTGGAGTTAAAATAGATATGTCATCTTTTGGGCCGGCCAAATAGCTTAGCAGGTTAAAATGCCTGCAAGCAGGCACAGGGCCCAGGAGTTTGATTCCTGGGCCTGCTGTGCTGGCTGCACCCCACTGAGACTGGGTGTGGTGGTGCACACCTGTAATCCTAGCTCTTGAGAGGCTGTAAACAGGTGGGTCACTACGAGTCCAATCTAGTAATGAGATCCAGAACACTTTGTAGATCCTTCCCTAAAAAATAAAAAAAAATAAAAAAAAAAAAAAAAGCAAAGCAGAAAAACAACTGTGCTCTCAGATGGGATTCCCTGGAGCCCAGATCACATCTGCCCACAGGATGAAAGAGCCCTGTCCCTTTCCTGCCAGGGGCCGTGTGTGGCTGACTCTGAGCCACCCATGACAGATATGTCACCTTTTGTTGAGAAATCTGGGCCTTATGTTGAGACACCTGATAACCTCTTTCTCCTAGAAAATTGAGAGTCTAATTGGTATTTTTATCATCTAACGCCTTGGTAGAGCTATAAATGAAGACATCTATTAACTATATAATAAGCCTCAGTTTTTGAGCTTTAAACTTTCAGGTCTTGAGCTAAAGCCCATGCAAACAAATGGTGGCTGTTTCTACAACCCTAAGACAAGACAGTTCAAGTTCACTGTGGGAAAGTCTTGTTTTGGAATTTTCCCATTGAAAGGTAACCAAATATTGGGAGTTAGGATCCACAAAGGTATAAAAGAAGCATTTTTGAGATCAAAGACAAGAAACCATTTAGGCATTTAGAGTCTCCTAGGATATATCCTGAAAAGGTGTATGGGTCTACCAGTAATGTATGAATAGGTGTCACTGACTTATTGATGCCTCTGAGATCTTATACTAGGTGACATTTGCCTAATGGTTTGGCTAGGATAAAATGGGTGTATAGTATGGGAACAGTAATCCTATAGCCAAATGCTAATTATTAAGAGGATTTAGCCCCAGTTGAGCTTCTTTCGTAAGGTAATACTATTTTTTATAAGGATGTAGACTAGGGTCCTTTAGCTGAATGACTACTTGAGGGCTTGACAACCCTCTTGGTGTTCCATCATACCATACTTGGGGATTGACTCCTAGCAGACACATGGGGCCCCACTGGGGTCCAGCTACCTGAGTCCCTAGCACATAGGACACAGATTGCTGGAGGTTTGAATGTCAGAGTGGCCCTGAGTAAGAATCATAGATCTCTTCCAATACTGGTGTGGGGCACACTGGTATCACCATAAAGGCAGCTTGGAAAAGGAAATCTTCCAAATAGCATTTCAGCATGGAAGTGAAGAAAGCTGTCAAAATAACTCCTTGAAGGCTTCTGTCACTCTTTGGGTTGCCTCAGATTCTACTAGCACTGTGGACTTTGTCAGGAGCTTTACCAGGTAGGGCATATGTGGCTTTAACCTGCCTCTTATTCAACTCTCATTTGTCCTCTACTTCATCATGATTATTAAAGACTTAATAAACTACCATGCCCAATTGATATATTTTGGTTTTGGGGCCCACTTGGAGATTTTTCCTAGTATCTGGAGCTGATTAACTAAAAAATACTTCCTCTTTTTAGACCCAAATAAACTCTAGCAACTGGCTGATTAACAGAGGCTATGAAGACTTCATTAGCTTGCTTAGCAACTCTTATACTCCTTTTCTTTTCTACTGCTGTATAGTAAGAGACCAGGACTCTCTTGCTCAAGTCAAGAGCCATTGTTAGGGTATGGAAACCATCAGCAAACTTTTCAGAATCCTCAGTGAGTCTGCTCCACTTTTCCTTGCACTGCTGAACATCTTTGATTAAAAAAGAGACCAGCTGAGAAGTCATTTAAACAGAAAGTCAGGTGGTTGGACAAGGCACATGCAGCCCCAAATGACTTTGGGAAGACAATGTGGGAAACCTAACAGGCATATCCCTACATTAGTCCCTGGCCCATTAGTGGGAACTTGACAAGATGTCTCTTGAGGGTCATGACCTGGTAAGGCTGCATTCCTTGGTCAAAGAAGCCTTATAGAGTTAGTCCCCGCATGGAAGCCTAACAGGCCATCCTCTAGCTACTATGTAACCAATTTCAGCTTTTATCAAAGTGTCCATTGATAAAGCTGAACTGCCTGGGAGCTGGATATCTCAAGTCCTTGTGGGTGTGTGATATTTTGGAAATCCTAGAATCTCCCCTATGTTCACAAAGTATTTGGATAAAAAGTCTAGAACTGGGATGCCATACTGACTGGTATCTCTTAGCCAGTTCTAAAACCACCTCATATCCTGTCTATAGAGGTGTGGCAATCACCTAGTTCAAAAGAACCTCCGCAATGGAGTATTGCTCAGCTATAAAGAAAGATAACCAGGGCTGGTGAGATGGCTCAGTGGTCTAAAGCACCTACTTGGAACAAGCTTAATAAAGCACAGGGACGGCGGTTCAATCCCCCAGCACCACATGCCAGCCAGCCCCGCCCCCTGGTGGGCTGAGCTGGCCACACACACACAC
>NW_004524760.1:3580731-3596086 GCF_000260255.1 Octodon degus | reverse complement strand
GAAGAGAAGAGAAGAGAAGAGAAGAGAAGAGAAGAGAAGAGAAGAGAAGAGAAGAGAAGAGAAGAGAAGAGAAGAGAAGAAATTTCAAAGAAGCTAGCTGCCTGGAGGATTTTGTGTAGGAGAAAATGTCTCAATCCAGGTATGGGTTAGCATGGTCTCACGTCACACTGCATGGGCCAACAACCAAATATAACCCCAGTGGATCTGTAGGTGCCTTCTTGGTCCCTGCAAAGGCAGAAGACAATCTGTGCATCTCAAAATGGTGACCTGACCAGCCACTCAGCTTGTGCATCCAACAAAGAGGAAGAGAGAAGAGGGTTTCCCTGATGAGGAGGGAATTACTTTCTTTCCCTGATTGTCTTCTTTTGACCACTGGCCTGAGTCTGGTGAGGTCTGCTGATGTTTATCAATAATTCATTAATCTCCCCTGGCTGGTTCTTGCCAAAAAACGAACAGGTAGAGTCCAGACTCTTGCATATGCCACGCAATGAATTCCAAGTAAACACCTGTTACAGTTGAATGGGCCAAAACTAGTCCTTGTTCTGTGAATGACGAGGAAAGAGCTGCCAAGTACACATCCAGTAGCAAGTAGTTGCATTTATTGAAGACCACAAAAAGTTGTGCTCTGGGCCAGTCCATGTCAAAAGGAATAACACAGATCAAGGAAAGAGCCAGGGTGACGGAAGAGCACTGAACATATGGCAAAGGTAGCAGCAGCCACAGGAAGAAAGGGAAATGAGAGCTGGTAACTCAGGTTGTCAGAATTAAGGCCAGACACCTCTGGCTTTAGGTGCTTCCCACTGCACTTGTGCTGGAGGTTTGGTGCCTGTAAACTTGTCTAGGGCATGGTGGTCTCCTGGGTTTTGTTAGGTTATTTTTTACTTCTCTTAGGATAGCAGGAAAGCAGGAATAGCCATTGGATGCTGTTTAGAATTAAGTGGAGGGAAGAAGGTGACTCACTGAGATTCTTTGCTTTTACCTGTATTATACCTGGTGGTAAGTGGCAAGCAGCCACATGTATCAATGGTCACAGGAAGTTGTGCTCAGGACAAGTAGCTCAGACACAAAAGGGGTGCCAGGGTGACAGACAAGTAAAAATCTTTACACAGGTCTTAGCACATGGAGACAGCAATAGCAACATGTGTTATTAATGGCTTGTTGAATCGCTTCTGTATTAAAAACTTATAATTCTAAAATTTGTGTCACCTCCATGTTGGCATCTGATGGCTGTCCTTCTTGCTCAGAGTGAGATCTTCCTGATTCTTTGTATTAACGAGCATTTTTTAAAAAATGTAATCCTAGAGATTTTTGAGACTCAGTTTTATTTAAATCCTGGCCTACACTGATCTCTCTTAAGCAGAGAGAGAGGAGAGGTACCCACTTATCCCTACCAGGAGGGATTCAGCCCAGTTTCCACCTGGCCTCCCCTGGGAACATGCTGTCTTCTTGCTGCGGGGTGGGAGTTTTGCCTCTTTTGCCAGGCCTCTGTTGATGCCAGTCTGGTAGGGGTGGTAAGAGTTACTCTTTGCTGGTCCCCACAGAGCCTTCAGTGGCTAGGAGGCTTTGGTGAGAGGAGCCTTGTGACTAGGCAGTGGGAGAATCCTAGCTCTCCATGAGGTCTCCTTTTATCCTCTCTGGGGGAGGGAAAGGAGAAAAGGGTGAATGTCCATACTGATGGGTGAGGCATTTATTTGTCCAATTTTCATTGTTGTACAATGCCTGAGGCTGAGTTCTTAATGGGAAAAAGAGATTTACTTAGCTGACAGTTTTTTGGAAACTGAAAGTCCAAGATGGAATGGCCCCTCAGGTCAACTTCTGATGAGGCCTCCTGGTGGAAGTGCCAGGTGGGAACGTCTGAGGGTTTGATCTCTTGGTGAGACCAAAAGCAGAGGGCTGGGAGGGTCAGGTTTGCTCCTTTTTGCTTCTGTAACTCTTTTGAGAGAATAATTGGAGTCATGTGGGCACTATCTCAGGCCCTTCCAAGAGGAATGTGGCTGTTGACTAAAGACCTCCCACCCATACACCTCCAAGCCAAGAAACAAACTTCCAGCACAGGAGCCTCTGGGTGACAAACCACGTCCAGATGAGAGGCAGGAGATGGGATTTCAGGTTTCCACTGACACTGGGGTGGTGACTGGGATCAAAGTCCCAGCTCCCTATGCTACCTCTGTTGATGCCACCTGGCAAGGGGGTGCCAGGTCACCAGTACAGAGCCTTGTCTTCCCACTCAGCCCTTGCTGATAGGCATGGGGCTGGGACCATAGTTTCTTTCAAGGCATTCTCTTGGAGTAGAGTGCTATTACACATATTTTCTGTCTTGCTGGGTTTCCCCCTTTGTAGTCTTGGGGTCAGAGAGAGGAAGCTTTTTTGGGGACTTTTTTGCATCTGTATCTGTTAGCTTTCTCATTCACCAGACTTTTTAAATAAGTCTAAAAGAGACAAAGCAGAGAAAGGTGAAGGAATCATGACTGAGTTGTTCCTTAAGTGTCAGAGCCCTTCACTGACCTGCTCTGAGCATTTGGATTTTTTTGACTGTCAGGTGTTTAAACAGTGCTTAATGGTGTTAATGACAGTGTGTGAAGAATTATCCTGAGACTGAAGCTGTGGAGATCAGATTTTGTATGCCCAGTCCTGACAAATGGTAGGGATGAGGAAAACTCTTCTACTCCATCTTTCCAGGAGCCTAAGCTATATTGCATTCTAATTAGTCTGTATTTATATTTAGACTGGCAGCAGAGGCTTTGCCTCCTGTTAAAGGAATTTCAAGCATTACTTGAAGCAGGTGGGAAAGAATTGTGGAGAGGATTGAGCCCTGGAAGGAAGACAGACTCCCAAACCTCTGAAGCCCCTGCTGCCAGTATTTCTCACACCATCCTCTGTCCCTTAGCACCTGAATTCAAGCCCTTTCTTTATTCTCTGCCACACAGAGGAAGCCTGTCTTACCCTGCATTCCCACTACCCGGTATAGATTAGCAGCCACAAGCACCTTCCCTGACCCAGGCCCCAACATACAGTAGCAGGGAAACAAGGCCCATTCATCTGGCAGGGAATTATGGGAGAGGCAGGGCTGCTGCGGCTTAAGTCTCTGAAAAGGGGGTGGCAAAACCCGTGTATGGAGCCTGTCAGCCTGGACATTCTGGAATAAGATTGAGACCTGCTCACAGGGACAAAGGGAACAATGCCAGCCCAGACAGCCAAGTGTTCTCTGTGCCCCCCTCCCAGCCCAGACCACTTCACACAGAACCTTTAAACCCTGTACAGCTCTTGAGCAAAAAGGCACAATTAAGGAGAGAGAGAAGCCCACCAGGCAGAGGGCATCCTTTGTGCTGAAAATGCAAATTGTTTTCCAGTTAATGGACAATCTCTCTTTCGGGAGGCTGATGAAGTGAGTTGTGAGACAAAAGTGCTGATTTTTATTTTTTTTAAATAATTGTTCTCTCTCTCTCTCTCTCTCTCTCTCTCTCTCTCTCTCTCTTTCTCTCTCTCTCTCTCTCTCCCCTTTATTTCTTAAAAGTTATGTAGTGAAATCTCATGCTGGTTTTCTGTTGCATTTTCCAGATGGCTAATGAAGTTTGTGTGTCTATTTTTTAATTAAAGGAGAGATAAAGAAGAAAACAACAAAACGCTACCCTGCCTTTGCCCAGATGAAAGTAAAAGTAATGTAGGTGTAAAATTAGAAAAGTTGAGGGTTCATAAAAGTAAAGAAAAAATAAGCTTTCTTCCCAGACAATCTTTTCCTTACTTCTCTTTGTAAAGATAACCAGTGCTAAAAATATCTTGAGTTTTATTTCCTTCAGGATATAAAAAGGAAGCCATCCTGGGCAATACCCCTGGCAGCTACAGGGATGGGGACAGAGCTGGTCCCCAGGTTAAATCACTGAGTTAGCTCTGTCTCACAGGAACTCAAGGAAAATAATTGTTTTGAGTACTCTAGTTCCTTTGCAATATATGTTAACATCGTGTGCCAGCAAGGAATCTCTTCTTAAGGTGCAAGTCACCAGCTATACCCTTTTGTCTGGCCTTAAAGGAAATTGGCAGCTTTTAATCATGTCTGTGTTCCTCTAGGTTCATTACTTTGTTCTAGGCTATAATTTGTGACACAGCCTTTGAATATCTTAGGTACCTTACAGTGTGCCATGCTGGTGTGTGTGTGAGGGAGGACACCAAACAAGGATGCTTATAATGCACAGGTGGACTATATAAGGTTATAAAATAATAAGAGAGTCTGTGTCCCTGATTACCCAGCTTAAAAAATCAAACAGCATCAGTGCCCTCAAAGCTGCCTGTATGTCAAGGCTTTATATTTTCGTTTGCTCACCCTACAAATGTAGATACTGTCAGGAACATTATGCTAGTAATTTCCATGCGTTTTAATAAAGAGGTCTATTACGCATGCATTTTTCCTCAGACAGCATGTTAGTTGAATTATTTGTTTTGAACTTAATTTAAGTTGAGACATAGGCATTGTGTAATTCCCTGTGTTTGTGCTGATAACCTGAATGCTTTCAAAATTCCACCAGGTTTATGTGTGTCAAACACGGCTCATCCATTTTCAGATACGTGTAATATTCCATCATCATTATACTATAGTGTTCTAATATATCTCAATTGAGTTGTCCTTCCTTCTCTTGATGGGCATTTTGGTTGTTTCTCCTTTTGCTAATGAGAGCACTTCTGCCTGTTGCAGGACAGTCACGTAAGAATAGATGAGGGGCAGCGTTGCTAGGTTACAGGATATGCACACGATCAACACTAGTAACGATGCCATCTATTTTTCAAAGATTTTTTCCTAACAGTTGTACCAATGTTATCCACTAAGGAGGAGGATTTTTGCCTTTTTACTCCCTGTAAAAGATTCTACATGTTTGAAATGATTGGGTTCTTGAACGTTTGATGGAATTTATTTGTAAAGCTATGACTAAGGCTTGCTTTTCTTTGTGGGACAATTTAAACTACTCATTTCTATCATCATAACCATATTATTCTTGTTTTAATTATTCTTTTAGTGTTTATAAAACTATTTGAGATTTAAAATTTGTCAGTTTTGGAAATTTGTATTACTCTTGAAACATATCCATTTAAGTTTTCAAATTTATCAGCATAAAGTTCTGTTTTCTTTTTTTGGTAGCATTCTCTGAAGATGTTTGAAAACACTTAAGCAGGAAATGTGTTTATATTATAAAGCAATCATTGTTTTGCAAAAATCTCAGAGAAGCTCAATCACCATTTCAGAAAATAAGCACAAGCATGAAGGAGACCGGGTGATTCAGAGAGGGTTCTCGTAGAGCCTGTTTCTATTTCCTCATCTTTGAGGGACTCTTGTTACTCAGATGTGGATAAATTATTCTAGAACTTGTACTATTCAGATTCTGAAACTATTCTCAATTTCTCTCTTTTGTTCTCTAATTTCTTTTTTTAAAATTCTCTAATTTCTATTTCATTTCTTTTCTTTTCTTTTTTTTTGCGGAACCGGGGTTCGAACTCAGGTCCTTGTGCTTACCAGGGAAGCACTTATTCTACTGAGCAATCTCCCTGGCCCCGTCTATTTCATTTCTTTAGAAATTCCTTTTCCTTCCTGCAAAACAAGTTCATAATTATCTTCCAATCCTTCAACTGAATTATTGCTATGTTCTTTTTTAATGAAAAGAAATGAAAATTACCCCCTCACACAATATCTCTGTTACTTTTCTCTCATTGAGGGACAAAATACCAGACACCAAAATTAAGGAAGGAAAGGTTTATTTAGCTCACAGTTAGTGGAGGTTTCAGCCCATGATAGGCTGACTCTAAGGCAGAGTAGCGCATGGCAGAGGGCAGCTGTTCATGGTAGCACAAAACAACAAAGAGCAGCGGGAGGAGCAGTAGCTATGACTGTTAGCAAGGCTTCTCTCCCTCCCGTGTATTGTGCTCAAGCTGTCCTCCCCAGGGTGGGTATAACACTCACACCAGCATTGGCTCCTGAATTAATCATAGGCTCTAGAAGCCCACCCCAACGTCTGCATGAGGCTTTGGGGGGACAACTAGACACAAACCATAACACACACACACACACACACACACACCCCTCAAGGAACTTAAATCTCTACACTTCTGAGATTCCTTCCTGTTCTGTCAATATCCCTGTTTAAGAATACTTCTCTTCTTTGCATGGACAGTGTATTCTCTCTAATGCCTCTGAGGAGACAGTTTCTTCTAAGACAAAGCAACCTCCTACCTCTTGCTTGCATTATGTTCTACCAAAGCTCCTCCTATCTGCCTGCTACTCTAACATGTTAACTGCACCTCACCAACAATCCTGGTGTCTTTCTAGGTTTCAAAGCTAGACTAGGTGGATTGAAAACCTGCCCGAGCTTTCCTTGTGTTGGGTGGATCTCCCAGAGGTGAGTGTGACTTGGGGAAAGCCCCCTGCTGAGGTGCTCAGGTCTTTTCCTCAGAGTAGGTCAGATTCCCCAGAGCTGCATTTCTGCATTCCCTGCCTATGGAGTAGTAGACCTTGTCCAGTGTCTGTCTGCAGTCAGAACTCAACTTATCCTAGCCCTTCATCCTGTTTTTGGAGAATGCCTTGCGCTCAGTTCACAGAATGGAAAAAGTCACTGGCTAATACTTCTCAGACAGCTTGAATCCAATCTACCTCTTCTGGCTGCTCATTTACCTCAGATCAGGTCCTAGCATTGCTTGTGAGTTTTGAAAAATGTGGTGGCATACATTTGCTAACAATTAATTGAATCTATTAAATAGTAGAGAGGATTTTTAATGTTCCCATCTCAAAGAAATGATGTATGTCTAAGGTTAGATATACCCTTGTCTGATCTACTCATTATGTACCCCATGCATGTGTTGAAATGCCACACTGTAGTTCCTATTCTCTGTCACCCTCTGCTCAGTTTGGAATGTCAGATCTTATATATTTTCCAGAAAGTAAGAACTTGTGTTTGTTATCACCCATCCTGTGGATTTATGTTACCAGAAGAGCTAGCCATCCTCTGAAGTTTTCTTTTTAAGGGCATTAAACCAATTTTTTTCCCCCTAGGGAGCAAATTACTTGTCCACTGTTTTATCAGATCTCAGGAGGTAGCAAAATTCATTCAGCTCTCTTATTTCTTGTTCTATGTTTTAGAACCTAGCTGTATATGAAGTTTTAGCTGTGTCTAGTTTTGTTCATCTTTTCATTCTTACTATTGCTTATTGATCATTGGTGTTTTCTCCACTTTTTCTTTCTTTTTTAAAAATTTTATTTATTTATTTGTGTGTGTGTGTGTGTGTGTGTGTGTGTGTGGCCAGCTCAGCCCACCACGGGGCGGGGCTGGCTGGCATGTGGTGCTGGGGGGTTGAACCGCGGTCCCTGTGCTTTGCTAAGCTTGTTCTAAGTAGGTGCTTTAGACCACTGAGCCATCTCACCAGTCCCTCCACTTTTTCTTTATCCCTTTGGTAGAGATTTGTCAGTCATACTAGGTTTTGTAGAGAGCCAACTTTCAGACGAGCATAATTTTGTTCAGCATCTATACAGGTCCATTTGTCTAAGGTACTATTTATGAGGGTTAAATGGTGTATGTCCTTACCAAATATCTGTGTACTTTATCCAGCAATTGCTGAAAAGGCAAATTAAAATCTTCCCCTGTGATGGTATATCTTTCAGCTTTTTTTTTATGAGCAGAATATATTTATTGAGAGAAAGAAAGCTCCTGTCCAAGAGAGGGATAGGAGGGGGGCCTGAGCGGGTAGTTCTCCCTATCTTTCAGCTTTTTAAGGCAAACTCTTTCATGTAAAGCTATTTTATTAGGTGATCGAGGATTAGACTGGTTCTATCCTCCTAATGCTTTAACTGTTTACGGTGTTTAAGTCTATTTTAATGTTGTTCCAGTTTTAATGCCTGTTTTGGTTGATGTCAGTAAAACTGTGTCTTTTCCCTTTTGATTCTATTCACTATTTGTCTTGGTGTGTTCATGCTGCTATAACAGAGACACCCTAGGTAGGTTATAAATAATATAAAAATTATTTCCCAATTCTGGAGGCTAGGAAATCCAAGATCAAAGTACCAGAAGATTTGGTGTCTGGTGAGGGCTCCTTTCTGCTTCCAAGATGACATCTCTTGCTATTCTTACTGGGTGGAATAACCGAGAATCCAGGCTACCCTGTTTTTTTTTTTAATGGAAAAAAGTAAAACAAAATTTCATAATAAAATAATAGGAGAATATCAATAGTTAAGGCACAGAGTATTGCTATCTTTAAAGTATTGAGAGAATAAGATATGGGCATAGGGGGGGCCAGGGAAATAGCTCAGGAGAATAAGCGCTTGCCTGGCAAGTGTAAGATCCAGAGTTCAGTCTCCAGTACCTCAAAAAACAAACAAACAAACAAACAAACAAACCCAAAATAATAATAATATAATAAAATAAAAAGAAAAGAAAAAAGAAGATATGGGCATAAAAATATTCTTCAAACAGCGTTAGCACAAACCTTTCTTCTCAATGAACTAAGAGAAGCTAGTAGCATAACTATCTTATTTTTTTCCTTTTCCCTTCCCTCCTTTCCTCTTTTCCCCATTCCAGTTTGAAGAATTTCTTCCCATTTCACAATATGTATTGTATGTTTTGGACTTTATTTGCTCTTTCAGTTTCTCACAGTAGGAAGACACTATGGTGTTTATACATGTGAATTTGATTTATTTTATTTATGAGTATGGTCTCAGGTCATATCCATTTACCTACAAAAGACTCAATTTTATCCTCCTCATAGATGAGTATGTATAAAAAAGACCACATCTTTTTTTATACATTCCTTGGTTGGTGGACAGTTGGACTGTTTCCAAGATTTGGCTATGACAAATTGTGCTGCTACAAAAACGGGTGTACGTATATTGCTGTGGCATGATGTTTTTAATTCTTCTGGGATTATATCCAGAAGGGAAATAGCTGGGTTGAACGGGACCTCTAATCTTGGTTTTTTGAAGCATCTCCACACTAATTTCCACAGTGGTTACACCAGCTCACACTCTCATGAAAACAGAGAAGGGCTCCTGTTTCCCAACAGCCATGCAAATGTTTGTTATTGGTTGATTTCTTGATGATAGCCACTCTTTCTGGAGTGAGATGGAATCTCAGCGTTGCTTTAATTTGCATCTCTCAAATGACCAATAACGTTGAAATTTTTTTTTGTATATTTAATTGCCATTTGTATTTCTTCTTCTAAGAAGCATGTATTCATCTGAGATGCCCATTTTTGGATTGGGTCTTTGAATTCAGGAGGTCTGATTTTTCCTTATGTTCTAATAGGAGTCCTTTGTCTGAGGGACAATTGGCTAAAAAATTTTCCCATTCTGTAGGTTGTTTTTTCACTCTGTTAGTGACTTCTTTCGATGTGGAAAATCTTTTTAATAAGGATCTTTTAATAAGAATCTCAATTATTGACTCTTTGAAGTATTTCCTATGCAATCTGGGTTTTGTTCATGAACTCTCTGCCTATACCTATGTCTTCAAGATTTCTACCTATTTTCTGTGCTAGTAAATTGAGTGTTTCTGTTTTAATATTTAGATCTCTGACCCATTTTGATTTTAGCTTAATAGTGATAGACATGGATCTAGTTTCAGTCCTCAGCATGTGCAAAGCTAGTTTTTTTTTTTTTTCCAGCACCATTTATCTTTCTTCTAGTGAACACATTTGCAGGCCATCCTGTTATACAAAGGTATTAATCCCACTTGCTGACAGTCCTCGGGATCAAATCACTTTTGGAAAAGTCCTACCTCTTGAAATCATCACCTTAGAATGTCCTTTTGTCTTCAGCTTTCCTGTGGTCTTATGAAGAGGATCAGGGAGAGAGGCAGCTTTATTTTTATTTATTTATTTATTTATTTTATGATGCTAGGGATCAAATGCAGGGCCTTGCACATCCTAGGCAAGCATTCTACCACTGATCTATAGCCACAGCCCATGGCCTTATTATTCTTCATCTTAAAAAAGCATAAAGCTGAATTTTAAAACACACAAATATCCTTTATTAGAGCATGATAGGACATTTATTTTTGAAATGTTATAGGATATTAGAATTATAATGTAACTATTGTTGACTGTTTAGCCAGTAGCTCAAAAGACTAGCCAGCATTTTATTTTCAATATTGTGAAAACATAATTCTTAAATAAAGGCATATGTGTGTGCTTGCTAATGTTTCCCTCAATTTAGTAGTAGAGAATCAGCAAGAAAGTAAAAGAGCCTATGGTAGGGCACTTGAGCAACAGGGTTTTATACAGCCATTGGGGAAGGGAGCATAAAGCAGTGTTGTCATGTTAGACAGCAGCTAACTTTCTAGCTGATCACGTCAGCCTTGGGTAGCTTTTCGGTCAGACTACAAAGTCCCAACAACTCCTGTTTTTAACCTTGTTGGCTTTGATTTATCTGCAACTTTATCAGCTGAGAATTGTTAAACGAAGACTGAACAAAAGCAAAGATACTCACCCAAGGGGACCAGACAGGGTTAAGCAGACTTATTAGTAAAGATTTGAGGGTGATGTTAATCTTTTTTTTTTTCGGAACTGAGGATTGAACTCAGGCTCTTGTGCTTACCAAGCAAGAGCTTATTCTACTGAGCTATCTCCCCGGCCCCAATATTAATCTTTTTAAAAAGCAGGCAACCATCATTTTATCTCTTTTTAAGTTTGAGGTGATGCTCTCGTTCTCTCTCTCTCTCTCTCTCTCTCTCTCTCTCTCTCTCTCTCTCTCTCTTTCTCTCTTTTTTGTGGCCAGCTCAGCCCACTGTAGGGGTGAGGCTGGCATGGCATGTGGTGCTAGGGATCGAACCGCGATCCCTGCACATTTGCCTAAGCTTGCCTAAGCAGGTGCTTTTTCCCCCCCTCCTTTTTTACTTTAATTTATTTTAAAGAGAGTATAATAATCAATAGACATTAGAAATGGTACACATTTAGAAGAACAAGATGAGAGGCATTCAACTATAGGTTTTATATTACACATTTCTGTCCTTGATATAGTTGCCCAAATTGAAGATATCAGCATAGAGTTAGTCAAAATGAAAATTCTAAACCTTAACTGCTATTTTAAAAAATGGATAGAAATTATGAGTACAATCATCTCAGCCATTCTGTATACATACTTGAATGTTTTTCCCTCCATCTTTTTTTTCTATCTTTTCTCCTTTCTCTCATCTTTGTTGTTTAATCGTTAGCTTCAGTTTCCTTCTGTTTTACTATATTTATTATACCTTTCAGGTTTTATTTGTTCTTTCAGGTTCTCACACGAGGGTAAGCAGGTACTTGAGACCACTGAGCTATCTCACCGGCCCCAAGGATGACGCTTTCTTTCACCATAAAACATCAAACATAAAATTCTTGGCTAGAATGTGTGCCATTATAGCTTTATTTGTTAATAAGTTTAGGTGTTGCTTTGGCTGAAAAATAATTTAAAAATGAATGAAGGCAGTTGTAAAATAAATATTTATAGACAAAACAATAAGGCATGGATCTTGCAAAATCCACTGCTACAGTAAGCTTAATAAATTGCAAATGTCAAGGGGATTGCACCAGTCCTATATTCTCATCCATCTAGCTATGTTACCCCAGAAAACCTGCTTTTAGATTCTGTTTTCTTCCTCTAGCCAATCTTTACCTCATTCCCTTTCTGTTCTCCTTTCTTAATAATGAAAATACAGAGAGTTGACTATTGCTTTTGATCCATACAAGGTCTCTGTCTCATTTTGTTTTCTTTCTTTCTTTTTCAATGCATTTAGTACAGGGGATACAGGGCCTACAGGGTCTCACTACTAAATCAGACTCATAGTGATTCTCCTGTTTACAGCCTCCCATGTACTGGGATTACAGGCGCGCACCATCATGCCCAGTCTCAATCACCATCTCGGCGCGCCCCTGGGGGTGGGACCGGCACAGCAAGCTGGGAATCCAACCCCTGCCACTGTGCTCTACCTAAGCAGGCGCTTTAGTTCGCTGAGCTATCAGGCCAGTCCTCTCATTTTATTTTCTTTTGTCTCTCATTCTCATTTCATCTTTCCATTGCCCTTCTCCCCAGGACAACTTTTCTTTTTGTGTTTATATTGTATCTTTTGGTTTTGTGTATTCCTAAAAGAGTTTATTGCTTTATGTGCATTTTTCCTTGCAGATAAATATTTTACTAATTCAGACATAGAACTAATTCCCCTGACTGTCATAATACCTGCAGAAGACACTATGTGAGAAAGAATAGAACTTTCTTGTCTTAAGCTATTGAGGTTTGGGGCTGATTTGTTACTATTGCATGGCCAGTTCTGTTTTATTACTACAGCCATACAAAGGAGAGAAATAACAAGGAAAAAACAGTGAGTGGAAAAGCTAAAATAAGATAGAGGGGTTATGGGCTGGGGATATAGCTCAGTGGCACAGCACTTGCCTGGTAAGCATAAGGTCCTGAGTTCAGTTTCTGGTAGCCAGAAAGGATAGAGGGGTTAGTGTAGCATATCTGCAATCTCAATAAATGTGACTTGGTTAAATTTAACAAAAGTGACACATATTCAGAGGAGCCAAAGACAATGGAAAAAAAATTCCAGTGTTGAAGGTTGAAAATCAAAGAATGGAAAATACACAACGTACTTGGAAAATGTAAACAACAAGCAAGGAGTAGGAGCAATATTAGTGTCAGACAAAATACACCTTAAGGTAAGGACTAACGGAAAAGAAATATTCATATTAATAACACTGAGATTATTGCATTAGTGTCCTCACTGGCGAGATGAAGTATCTGACACTCACAACTTACAGGGGGAGAGGTTTCATCTGGCTCATACTTTCAGGGGACTCAGTCCATAGTCAGCTGCAAGGCAGAAGTGTTATGGTGGAAGCACATGGTGGAGAAAATCTGCTCATTTTGAGGTGGGAACAGAATACGGGGAAAGAGTGCCAGGGAGAGGAAGTGTACCTCCAAAGGCACCCCAGTACCCACTTGCCAGCTGGCCCCTGCTTCCTAACAGCACCTTCAGCTATGGACCTCCCTAGACTAATACAATGATGAGTATGTGACCCCATGGTCCAATTAATCTTCTCCGTAGGAGTCTCTTTAATTCATCCCACTTGACCATGAAGATTAACTGTTGTATTAATATTGAGCCTGTTTTCTATCCCTGACAATGTAGTGTCAAAATATTCAAAAGTGGAAATTAATCCAAGTAGAAGTGATTGAAAAATTCACCACCATCATGGGAAATGATCATGTCTTTTTCGAAATAGAAATATCAAATATTTGATATATAGTGTTTTAAATTAGAACTCACAAGGTGTGATCAGTCATTCTGTTTCGCATCACTGTGGTGGGTCCCTCTCTATCTCTGGCCTTGTTACTTCACTGACCCCTTTTAGGAGAAACAGCATCCTGTGGTCACTTCCAGATGTGAACATGGTTTCAATTTCATAGACACCAGTGTCCCATCACCTGCCATCAGCAAAATGCTGCACATTTGATGAAAGTGACATCATCTCCCTCTTTTAAGCTGGGCCACTGGAGGTGGGAGGATGGTGCTATGTTTCTTTCCCCTCTTTCTGGTCTAGGATTTCTCCTTTTCATTATGGCCAATGGAGATGTCTCCACCTGGCTGAGTCTTTGGAGCAAAAGGATAGGACAGGATGAGAGAGAGGAGAAAGCAGAGGATCACACAGATCTTTCTATCCTGAGAGGATACCTTGCTCTCACTGCGAGTCCTTCTGTGGTTCCCCTGCCAGTGCTCTCCTGCTGTGTTGTGACCTCCTTGGTCCTGGTACTGTCCCACTCTTCTGTCAACTTCACTTTTGCTAAGGTCTTTTTACCCTCAAGGCAGATGCTTGGGTAGAATCTAAGATGATCCTAAGTTGCCTCCAAACACTCACATTTATTGCCTGAAGCACATCTGGGTAGCAGGCCTAACTCACAGGAGTAGCTGAGGGGTCAGTGGTTTGTTTTTTTTTTCTTTCTGTATTTTAGGGAAGGGTCTACAGGGTATTCAGGGTCTTACTATTATATCGGACTTGTAGTGATTCTCCTGTTTACAGCCTCCCAAATGCTGGGATTACAGGCGCGTGCCACCCCACCCAGTCTCAATTGCTGTCTCAGTGCACCCCAGGGGCAGGGCCAGCACAGCAGGCCTGGAGATTGAACCCGGGCCCTTGTGCCTGCTTGCAGGTGAGTGTTTTGTTTATTAGGTTTTTGGGTGCCTGAGTCAAAGATCAGTCTACAGTTAAAGGAACATGGATAAAAACTAAACCTGTGCTAAAACACAAAGATTTCAGCAGTTACTTGTTTCACAGCATTGTTTCTTCTATATTAACTTAGGTAAAAAGAGGAGTGAGGAGCAATGAATTAAAAAATACAATGAGTATAAAACAATAAGATGAGGGTACTATTGAAATACCTGTCTCCCATGACTTGAGGTGTTGTGTTGTTGATGATGACAAGTGAGGTTGTTCCTTCCCCCTCCTCCCATTGGGAGACAGGAGTCACAGATTGGCAGTGGGTGAAACTGGGAAATTTGGGTTTCCCAAATTCCCTCTAACTGCTACTCTCTTTATTGTGCTATGTATTTGTTGTATCAGTGAGAGGTGCCCTGTGGAATGGGTTTATAGACATTATTTTGGACATCAACATCTGTCTACACACAACACTTCTGATACATACCAGTCTCCTTACACTACTCACATTTTCAACTCTCTAGGTACCAACTCAATGTTCTTCAGTTCCATTTATTCCGACAAGAACTACCTAAAATTAGAGCAGAGTGTACAGTTTAAGGGTCTGGTTCTGTAAGACTTCCCCACTTCAGAGGCCAATCACGCATTCCAGGCCTTCCATACTTCAGCAGATTATAAACCAGGTGTACCCACCATCCCCACCTCAGGACCAACCAATGATTTGCTAGAATGGCTCAGAGGGGTCAGAAAGGCATGCATTTACCACTGCTGGTATATTAGAAAGGGCAAATGCCTGAACAACCCAACTGAAGAGATGTTTGGACCAAGATACGAGGTGAAGGTGAAGGAGCCATGTTCTCTCACCACTCTCTAGTCACCTGTGTGTGTCACCAAACTCTGTCCTTATGGATTGTTTTATGGCAGCTTCATTACACAGTTGTGACTGATCAAACCAACTGATAACAAACTCAATCTCTAGTCCTTTTCTCCTCCTTGGAGGTGGAGGTGAAAATTCCAGCTCTCTGATAATCTGGTTGGGTCCCTTGTCTGTCACTTGGAAGCTATCTGGTGGCCACAGACCTCAGATGACTTCTCAGAATACTAAAGACACTTCTTACTTAGAAGATCCCAGGGATCTTAGAAACTTTCTGTTAGAAACCAGGAACCAAAATGAGAGGATTAGACCCAGTCCTAGCCCAGGTCC
>NW_004524760.1:3571631-3576196 GCF_000260255.1 Octodon degus | reverse complement strand
ATGTGAGGACTAAATATTTATTTCTCATTATATCGTGAACGTGTGTCTCTTGATTCTCATTCTGAAATCATCTTGTGTTCCAATATTTGTTGTATCTTTGAACTTTAATTGAAGCTTCTAACTTAACATCTTAATACATGAACAAGGAACAATTGAAGCTAAAAGGGTTTGAATATTATCTCCTCCTAGTTTAGCTAATATTCTATATATCTTAATGATCAGTGCAAACTCAGGAACTTCAAAAGTTTGACTTTCTTTGGGAGGAACCGGCGATTGAACTCAGGCCCTTGCACTTGCCAGGGAAGTTCTTATTCTACTGAACAATCTCCCTAGCCCAGGAACTTCAAAAGTAAACAGAACTTTCTTTAGGGTCCTAGGAATTACAATTTGGGCACACAGTATTAAATTAGTGTTCTGAAGAAGTAGGAAGGTAAGAGCAAATATTGAACAAATAGTGTTGATCTATTACAAAGCAATAAAAATTCTTTTGTGGGGTACCTTCAGCTGGAGTTGAGAACAGGTGCAGGGGCTACCAGGTTGCAGAAAAAGATGAAGAAAAGATTGTATATACTGAATAAAAATGTCCATAAAGCAAGAGTCCAACAACCTTCATATGCACCTTGACTCTCTGGGCAAATGCAACCATTCAGTGCACAGCCTTCAGAGTTCACCAAGGTTTCCCTCCTAGCAGCAGGTGAAGTAGGGTATAGGTCCTCCCTGGATGACTTCCTGGCTGAATTTTAGAAAATTCTTTGAACGTTGTCTGTATACTTATTTTTCATTCATTATGAAGGCCCAACTTTAGTTTAATAGACAACTGCTTAAAAAAACTAGCAGTCAACAAAGATTAAGTATACATTCTGTAAGGATACATGTGGCAAGTTCATAAAAACTGTCTTCTTATTTGGCTACAGAGGAAACTGTGTTGTAATAATACAAATAATAAAAGGCATACATACCATTGTATTCACTGATCATAATGCAAAATGTTAAGAAATAGTGTTATGTAGCTACATCTACCTCCTGTGTATGTTGAAAAATTATTTTTCAGTGTAGACTAGCCTGAACTACACACTGAGACCCTGTCTCAAAACAACCAAAAGAAATGGAGAAGATCTGGGATGAGTTGATCATCCTATATACTTCATAAACTGTTCAGGCAGATTTGCATCACTTGGGTATCAAAAGGGGTCAGAGAGAGATTAGCATGGAACTATGATCCAAGTTCAATATTTGTAAACAAAATCTAGCAGCTTATAAAAAATGTAATGTGGAAAAAGAAATAAATGAATTTGTTCTGAAACTGATTGAAAAAAAACTAATAGAGGGTTGGGGAGATAGCTCGGTTCCACCAAAAAAGAAAATAATAAAATAAATTTTAACAAACCTAATAGAAATGATAGGAAATACAGAAAGTGTTTCAGGGAGGGCAGGGAACAAGGCAAATGGGTTTGCCGTGATGGCAGCGTCTTAACAAGGAAGGGGAATTAGCTAAGATAATAAGGACAAAATATCCAAATGTTGATATGAAGGAAACAAAACAGACTCTGTAAAAGGGGCTATTGTCTAGGTGAAAAGCCAAAAATTAATAAACAAATGATTAAAATGGGAAAAATAAAGTCAGCTAGGCAGTTGGGCAAAGAACTTTGAATCACAAAGTAATAGTGTTTCCTTGGTGACCAGCTCGATCACAGCCACACACTGCCCAGTGTATTCTCTTATCCCATCTTTGAAGAGTTGATTTATGCAGACAGAAGTAAGTGGAAGGAGCAGGAAGTGGACCTGAGTATTACTTGTGGGGTTTTCTCTGTCCCTAATAATTCAAGTAATAATGGCAATTAGAAAAAAAAATAAACAAACTAAGATACTGATGGCAGAAACAATGGAGTGCACGCCCAGATTCCCATTTTTTCTTCCAATCTATGGTCCATTGACTTGTAAGTGACTGTTCAACAGGGCACCCCCCAATCCCTGCCATCTATGTGGCATCATGGGACTAATTTAGCAAATGAAATCTGGCAGGAAGAATGTGCAGTGCTTCTCATTCAAAGAGGTGACTGCTGAAGAGTTTATCTTTTCTACTATCAAAGAGTGTTGTGAGGGAAAACTTAGGGTATCACTTATGTCTTACTTTTCTCTCATTGCTAAGATAAAATGCCTGGCAATGAAAAAAGGGAAGGGTTTATTTAACTTACAATTTGTAAAGGCTTCAGTCTGTTGTCAGCTGGTTCCACAGCAGGGTGGCATGTGACAGAGGAGAGACAGTTTGTGGCAGGAAGAAAGTGACAAAGCAACAAGGGACTTGAGTAGTGTCTCTCTGACCCTTTTATCTTATTCAGACTCCTCAGGGCAGGGAGCACTCACACCCCCAATCCTAGAATCGCACCATGAATCAACTGCGGTGTCACACACTCTAGATCCAGTACGTATGAAAAAAGCCCCACCTACGACCCCATGAGGCTTTGAAATGAAAGCTACAAGGCAAAGTTTCTTTTCTGCAATATGCCCATAAATGCAGAGAAAAATTTACAGAAGAATCAAAAAAACACTAAACACAGGAGAGCTGAAGGATGGGGAGATGGAGTGGGGGCCTTGGGGATGCATGTTCCTTGATACTGTTTGAATCTTCTATAATGAGAATGTATTTGAATGTTCAGTATTATGTACTAACAAATTGAAGCAGAAAATGAAGTGAATGCTAAGGCTTCAACTCCAGAGATTTCTACTTGAAATTGGATTTTTTTTTTTTTTTTTTTTTGGTGGACACTTTGGGGTCAAAGAGCATTGGCTTACAGAATGAATTTGTGGCTATTGGAGATCATGTAGTCTGACCCACAATTCAGCTGTTTCTATGTTTCCTCTGGTTTATAATTTTTTAAAATAAGAAATTTTTGCCTTTGCACAAAATTTTGCTGAAAGTAAAGATAGAGAGGATTAGCATGGGTCCTCAAGGAAGACTTGGCTATGTGAAATATTCCATATTTTTGTTAAAATATTTCATGAATCAAAACAAACATATTTATCTTGTATCCTCCCGGGAACACCTTCCATGTTTCCTATCATTTCTGATAGGTTTTTTTGTGATCAGTTTAAGAATATCCTCATTTATTTCTTTTTCTACACTATATTTTGTAAAAGCTGCTAGATTTTGTTGGCAAATATTTAACTTGGATCATAGTTCCATTTTAGTTTTTCTCTGGTCTCTTTTGGTTCCCAAGTCATAAAATATTTGAAATGTTAAAACAGAAACTCTTTATTTATTGCAAGATAAAATAGGTAAAACTCTTGAAGACATAGGCATGGGCAAGGACTTTCTGAACGGAACCCCAGTGATGCAAGAAATAAAACTGAGAATCAATGAATAGACTCATACAAAATTTTAAAAAATTACATCAAAGGAAATAGCCAACAGAGTGGAGAGACTGCCTACAGATATGAAGACTTATTATTATTTTTTTGTGCCTGGAATCAAACTCAAGACCTTACACTTGCCAGGCAAGTGCTTGTGCCACTCAGCTATTTCCTCAGCCTGATGTCACCTACAGAATGGGGAAAAATTTTGTCAGCCATTCCTCAGAGGAATGACATCTAGGATAAAGAACTCAGAACAAAAATTAGGCCTCTACCAAAGAAATGACCCCATAAAAATGGGTGAACAAAATGAATAAACTTCTCAGAAGCAATACAGATGGTCAATAAATACATGAAGCAATATTCAGCATCACTAGCTGTTAGATGAATGCAAATTATAGCAGTACTGGATATCATCTTATTCCAAAAACAATGGCTATCATCAAGAAACCAGACAGCAATAAGTGCTGGAAAGGATGTGGGGGAAAAAGAATACATTCTGCATAGTTGGTAGGAATGTAAGCTATTACAACTACTATGGAATCAGGTGAGGAATCCTCAAAAAACCTAAAAATAAAAATTCTATTTGACCCAATTATTCCCCTTCTAGATATCTTCCCTGAAAGAGTTAAAGTTACACTGATATTGGTGTATCCGTGTTTATAGCAGCACAATTTATAATAGCTAAATATTGGAAACAGCTTATATGCCCATCAACAGGTGAATGTACAGGAAAACATATTTATGTGTAACTGGGTACAACTCTGCCATAAAGAAGGATAAGATTAAGGCATTTGTAGATAAATGGACGCATCTCAAGATCATAATGTTAAGTGAAATAAATCAGATATGGAAGTTTAAATATCACATAGTTTCTCTTACATGAGAAATAAAGTATAAATGAGGAGCAAAATACAATAGATCATAGGAAATAGGAGGATCATTTTCAAATGGGAAGGAGAGATGGAGAGAAATGGGAGGGAAGGAAGAGAAAAGGGATTGCTCAATAAGGGAGAACTAGAGAAGAAATGGAAATTGAGCTTTTGTAAATGAAAAGGGGTCCAAGAGTTGTGGGAGAAGGAAAGAATGGAAGAGAAAGGGTACAAAAAATGCATGATGTGTTTATACAAACTCCCCACAATAAATGTGCTGTCAGCAGGTACTAATGAAATTTTATTTTTAAAAAATGATGCCTTTCATGTTAGGTATCTTTA
>NW_004524760.1:3563674-3571266 GCF_000260255.1 Octodon degus | reverse complement strand
GGCTTTTCACCCTGGGACCCCAATTCCATTTCCTTTCCTGTCAAGAGAAGCAAATAAAGAAAGTTCCCTTGTTAAGTGACTCCCCATAAGAATGTTTTGGTGTAGAGGGGACAGATCTTATACTGCTGCAGAAATGCTGTTCTCACCTGTGCTGCCGTAGACCTTCCTACCTAGTCCTACAGCCATCCCTCCCTACCTGAGGAGTCTGGCCCAGGGCCTCTGTAGACACCTAAGTCCACAGGTGCTCAAGCCCCTCATATAAAATGGCACAGTAGCAGAGCATGGTGGCAATCCCATGCTTGTAATCCCAGCACTCAGGAGGTGGAGGTAGGAGGATCATTGCAAGTTCGAGACCAGCTTGGGCTACTAAGCGAGCTAAAGGCCAGCCTGAACTACATAGTGAGACCCCATCTCAAAATGACAAAAATAAAATAAAATAAAATGGTACAGTCCTCTGCTTATCATCTGCATCATCCTTTGGTACATTTTATATCTCTCCAAGATACTTAGAACACCTAATATGATGGAAATACTTTGTAGATAGTCTAATACTATATTGTTTAGGGGAAAAGGACAAGAAACAAAAGCTCTTCTGTGCATGTTCAGTAGAAATACCCCTCCACCAACACTTCCAGTCTGTGGCTTGGTCGAATCCGTGGAGCCGTGGGTCCAGAGGGCTGATTCTATGTAGTGCAAAGTCTGCAGTATTTTGATTTGGACACATGGATCCAAAACATCCATGTGTTTTGGATGAGAAGCTTTCAGGTCACAGGTGTGTAACAAAAAGTCCCTAGAATAGTTCCTGGTGCATAGCAAAAACACAACATGCCCTGATGCCTATTATGTTGTCACCTGCAGCCAGTCCCTCATGGCTATTTTGTTCATATCTCAGCAAACTTTGTCCTATTCTGCATGCTTCCAGCCCTGGTAGAGAAGCACCTTACTCTGCAACCACACGTGGCACCTTGAGACCCATTTATTTACCTGTGGAGCAAGCCTCCCTGTCTGTGTACCTTTTTCATATGTTTTTGTTTGTTTCCACTCTCCCCACAACCCCCAGCTAGCAAGACGAGGACTCAATGTTGTACTTATCAGCCGGACGCTAGAAAAACTCCAGACTGTTGCTGCTGAGATTGGTGAGTTCTCATCCTGTCTCAAGTACAGAAGATGTTCATAGAGCCACCATCCCAGCCCGCCCCTGTCCTCATTTGCAACCCCTTTGCTCTGCTTTTGGGAGCCTGGGGTGCTATCTTGTTCACAGAGCAGCCTTGTTCACAGACTGAAGGGTGAAGTGTGAGGTGCAGATGTTAGCCTGCCAGAGCTTCTGGGGCGAGGAGTGCACAAGGCAGGAAGAGGCGCAGGCACAGACAGGCCTGCTGTCTCCTCTGGGGCAGCACTCGCGTGCTTCCAGTCAGCCCCAGCATCCCTGAGTCCCCAGCTACCTGACAGCTTCTACTCCCTTCCAAAGCAGGATTTGTGCGTGGATCTTCACTTCCCTATGTCTGTGTTCTGCCTCCTGCAGGAGGGTGAAGGGTAGTGCTTGCCCGGGCCATCAGAAACATCCGACCCAGAGCTGCCACATATGGCTGCAGAGGCTGTATACTGTAAAGCTCTAAGAAACAACTTTCGTTTCTTTACTTACTTTTTTTTTTTTTTTTTTGTATTTTAGTAAGGGTCTACAGGGTCTCACTAAGTAGATCCCTCTCTTAGCGATTCTCCTGTGTTCAGCCTCCCAAAGAGCTGGGATTACAGGGATGCGCCACCATGCTCAGTTTCAATCACCATCTCAGGGCACCCAGGGTTGGGGCTGGCACAGCATGCTGGGGATTGTACCCTGGCCACTGCATATGCCTAAGCAGGCAGTTTAATCTGCTCAGCTATTTGATTACTCTGAAATAACTTTCATACTACAATGTTTTATTATGACTCTGCTTGGAAGTGTTCTTAGTTAACACTGAACATGTATTTCTTTTTGGGTACTTGAAGTTTAATAATTACAATGATTAGTAAGTTGGTTTTTTTTTTTTTTTTCAACTCCAAGAGATAGTGGTTAGGAAGACTCTGGAAGACCATTGCAGGCCTTCTGGGATCAGCCTTACTCCTCCGGGGAGATTTGAGCTGCAGACAGATATGAGATGTAGGGTGGCGCCAGGCAGCTCAGTACCTGTGAACAGACGACCCTGGTCTGTGCTGTCTGGATGAGAGAAGGAGCACCAGTGGGACTGAGACATTCTTGAGTGTTTTTCTTACAACGCTCAATGGTGCTTTTCTTCAATCATTCTTTTGAGAACTAAGTCGTGTTTTTGCACACAAAGCATCCCACACTCCCAAACTATGCCTCAAGATTGCTTGATGTAGAAGCAGTGAGTCTAACTACAAAGTTAAAGCAATACACCAAGAAACTGGTAAACTCTGCTTTTATATCTGATGGAAAACTCCTCCTTGAGGCACTGTAACAGGCTAACAGAAAGAGCAGTGGATTTAGGGTGAGCGGGGCGTGGGTGCCTTGAGGCAGTTAGTTCCTTTCTCTGAGGCTTAGTTCTCTGTTCTAGAAAATGGGAATCATACTCTGTCCTTCACAAGGGTGGAGGCGGGATTAAGATATGCGAGTGTGCATCCATCCAGCCTCAGGGCTGGGCAAACACACAGATGGTGCGTCTGTGGCCTTACAGAGCAGAGGCTGCCGCAGACCTGCATGCGCAGCGGACACCTGGAGGTCTTTCCAGGCACACGGCTGGGTCTGTTTAGTGGGCCTGTGATGGAGATCAGAATTTGCCTTTCTAATAAGTTTCCAGTGGAGTTGTGATCCCAACGTTGGGAACCACTGCGTTGAATCTGTTTTAATGCAAATGCTTCTCAGTGTAGTAACTGAGAAGTACGAGGGTAGCGGTGGTAGTATAGTTAACACCGGGGAACCTCCTGGTCCAGAGGGAAATGTATACTCCTGCTCAAGAAATACCTGTTGGTCTGGCCAGAGAGCTCAGCAGACCATAGTGTCTGCTTAGGCAGACTTCAAGGACTAGGGTTTGTTCCCAGCTCCACATGCCATGCTGGTCCCGCCCCCAGCGACTAAGACTGGCTGTGGTGGCTCGTGCCTGTAATCCCAGCGCTTGGGAGGCTGAAAACAGGAGAACCACTATGAGTCCAATCTGTGGAGTGAGACCCTGTAGACTCTGTACTAAATACATAAAAAATTAAAAGAAATACCTGTTGTCTGTAATGCAGAATGGGCTACAGGGACAAGTGTGAAGATTATACAAGCAGATTTTACCAAAGATGACATCTATGAATATATTGAAGAAAACCTGAAAGGCTTAGAAATTGGCATCTTAGGTAAGTAAGTTGCAAAAGGCAGTTTGTCGTAAAGTGGCATTGAAGTCCCTGAAATAATTACCCGAGTGACCTTGATCATTCCATAATATCTTAACTTCAATCTTTGATGGTATTTTAAATTGCAGGATTAAGCCAATTATTAAAATTCAATTCAAGAGGCATTATTGTATTAAAATTATATATGGTTTTGGAATGTATTAAATATATATTCCAACCTTCTAAATGGTATTTTATAATACTAGTGTGATTTTTTTTTTCACAGAACTGATATTGACCATTAGGCAGGAAGAGCAATCCCAGAAACTGAACCAAAGAATTAGTTTAGCAAATTCTCTCACTGTGAAATAGTCTGGTGATTTGAGAATTGAAATTGCTTACTCAGGAAAAAGATAGCATTTGCTATGATGATTTATACGGGAGGTTTTTTTTTTTTTTTTTTTTTTTTTTTTTTGGTGGAACCAAGGATTGAACTCAGGCCCTTGCGCTTGTCAGGGAAGCACTTATTCTACTGAGCCATCTGCCTGGCCTATAGGCAAGTTTTTTTTTTAACTACATACACCATGTGATGTTTATATTATACATAGAAGAAAGTAAGATTTAATCTCTAACCTTCTTGCTGAATTAAAAACATGACATATTCACAAATAAAAATAGAAAACATATCATTGTAGAAAAATTAGAATAGAAACATAAAGGAAATCTGAATTTTTTAAAATCTTCAAAATTGGAAATGGCATGCTTTACATATAAACAAACATTTTGAAAAATACAATTATATGTACAGTTTTATACTTAAAAGTTGATATCACATGTTTTCCTATATTTTTAAAATTCCAAGCAGCTATAGTTTTTAATTGTATGACAACATCCTATGATTTATTAAATAAGTTTCTTATTTTTCAAAAATTATTTTTTCCCATCTCATTTCACTACTGTTACCAAAGCAGGTTGTGGGAACTACCTTGCATATAAATAAATATTTTGTTCAGGGCTCTTTAGGAAAATGTCCTACCTGCTCTTCTGACACAGTTTTGTTTTGCCCTTTCTGTCAGTGAACAACGTTGGAATGCTTGCAAGCCATGTTCCAAGCCCTTTTCTTGCCACGCTGGATAGAATCCAGGTAGGTCTGGGCTCTGCTGGGTATGGTTTCTTCTGGTGCAATACTGGCCTCTGGGATCCCATGACTATGGGGACTGGGGAAGGAATCACGAGAAGCACATTCTCTATCGCATGGTGAATATCTTAAGATCTCCTTTTATTTTCACCTTAACAATTTGATGTCCTAGTCATGGGACTTCTTTTCAGGACTGTCTCTTGAATAAGGACATCTGCCCTCTTCTCTGCACATTAAACCTTTCTTGGCCATTGTCCCATATTGGGGACTCTGCATCCTGCTCGATAGAAGGGTGATTCTTCTTAATAAACTCATAGCTATGCGGTTACAGGGGAGCAGTTCATCACCTTGGTATTGTCTGTTTTCCTAAGCAAGCAAGATTTATTTAACTGTTTTGTAAAAACAAAATCAGTTGTCCTCAGCATCCAAGGGGTACTTGTTCCAGAACTCCTGTGGGTACTTAAATCTATGAATGCTCCAGTCCCACAAGTAAAATGCACAGAACCTGGGCACATCTTCATGTATTCTTTAGGATCACATCGAGGTTACTTATGATACCAAATACAATACAAATGCCATGTAAATAGTTGTTTCACTGCATTGTTTAGAGAATAATGACAAGAATCTTGCATATTTCTATTACAGATACAAATAAAAATAATTTTGGTCCATCTATAGTTGACTGAACCCAAGGATAGGAGCCTACAGTATGGAGGGCTGGATGTACATGACACAGGCTTTTGGATGGGAGGAATTGTAAATCCCTTTACTTAGGAATTTACTCAGACGCACACTGGCAATGTTGGTGATAAGCAGTTTTTGAGCATGTAACATTACCCAGCGGTCCTTTTATCAGCCTTTCTCAGGACCCTGGCTTTTGAAACCAGGAGGTTCTGTTGAATGGGCTGTTAGGATTTCTCTCCTCAAATTCACAGCTGTCTCAGGGTCCCTTTTTAGACTTGGATTGCCTGTGCTGGGCAGCTGAGGCAATCAGCTCATTGCTGCACACCCTCACCCAACTCCTCTCTGGCTGCCTCTGCTCTCCTCACTCTCTGTTTCTGACATAAGTCTGTGTCTCTCTCTTTGTCTTGAAAGATTCTTGTAGTATTACTTATTTTTGTAACTGTCCTGTATAACCCAGACCCTCTGCCTTCTATTCATGCAACCACTCAGGATTCTGCCCTCTGTGCTATTGTCTCTTAGGCCCACAGAGCCTGACCCTTCCTCTTCCAGGTGATAACTGAATATGGACACTCATTGACTTAGATGGGGTTCATCTCAATAAGCTCATCACAAGGTGAAAATATCATAAGTCAAAAATGCATTTAATACACTTAACCTGCCCTCACCTCGCGTAGCAGCACTCTGCATATGGCAATGTGTAGGCTGTTTCCCTTCTGGCCTTGGGGCTGACTGGAGCCACACCTGGTTTCCAGGGCCCAGCACTGAGAGAAGGTGTCACCTTGCACATCACTGGCCCCAGAAGAGTTCCAAATCCAACATTCAAGGCACAATTTCTACTCTGTACACATTGCACTTGCACCCTCACAACATCAAGCCATTATAAGTCAGGGGCCATCTGTATCGTACTTTTGAAAACATTCTAATCCTCCTCACAAGTTCAAGAAAACTTCTAATTAACTTATATACAAGATCATGTTTGTGTAGAATCATAGAATGAATGCATATATTTTCCCATTCTAGTGCATCTCTGCTGAAAATCAATCGGGAGATTGATTTGCAGGCTTATAGAGAGCACTTCCTGGTCCCTGTCATGGTCTAGGAAGTTTACATTAGTAATCCCATAGAAAAATTACTGGAATTCTAGTGAGCTGATTCCAATCTGTCACTTCCAGTGCAACCCATGGCAAGAATAAAGACACTAGGAATAGTTGTAGTTATGGGGAACCAAGGGGTCCTAAATCCAGCTAAGATGATGACTATCTGGACAAAGACCTTGACCTAGGGCCAACCCTGAATTTTATTAATTTGTGAAGAAGAATGTGGATTAAGGATGAATAACTGAGAATGGTTGGAAGTAGGTGAGTGCTGTAAGCTGGGCTAGGTAGGTAGCCTGAAGTCACCTCTGAAATATGCAGGAGAAGGATATGCAGAAAGAGTAATCTGCATGATGCAATTGAGGTTGTATGTGATGTTTTGGGGTGGGTGCTTCATCTCTGGTGTGTGACTTTTTATGCTCTAGAAAGTCATGTACAGTGTGGCTCTCCATCCTGCCTGGCTCACACGTTTTTTAGAAGCTACAGGGTGGAGTAACACTGCCCTGTCACCTTGCTTCAAACAGTACACCTGAATACCTTTCTGGACCAATTTGTGCTGATTAAAACCAATTGAAGGGATAAGGGGAAGTCCTAGCCTGCTCTGTACATATCAATAGGGAAATACACATAGGGCCAGGTTTAGCAAAAACAGAGATAACTGTTCTTTTTTCAAGGAGATTCATCCAAGTGGTCCTCTTAACTAAGGTTAACAGGTTAACTAAGAGGAAGAACTATCCAGCCATGAGCTTTGGCCCACCTTATGGTCGTTAGCACTTAATATTTCTCAAGACAATTTCTCTAACAATCAGGCTGATTCCTCCTTGTGATTATTTATTACAGAGCCTCATACATTGTAACATCACCTCAGTAATCAAGGTATGTAATCAATCTGTGTGTTAAATGCACTAAAATGTAGTAGTTGTTGGAATATGTCGCCTCAGGAGAACTGCCCCTTGCCCCTGTGGAGGAGTCTTTGAAATTGAGCCACTCTTGACTGCGAAGCTATGTGCTGGCCTTTGGACTATTTTACCCTGTTTTCACCAAGAAAATACAGTAATGAATTTATCCTGTTATCTGAATCCTGCTTCTATTGTGCGTCTTGTTATAGGCTAGAACATAGGTTAGGCCTGATGGTGTCTAAATGTACTCAGGATTTCAAGGCAATTTTAAATGCTTAACACCTTTTTCTAATTTTAGTCTTTGTAAATAGATGAAAGTTCACTCTGTGGGGGAGAATGGCAAAAGCCATAGCTTGGGCTTTCTAGAACTTTATTATTCAAAAAATATTTGTTTATTTGAAGCACTTGTTCATGGTTTTGCTTTTCACTGTTTCTGTGACTTAAGAGGGAGGGGGAAAGGGTCAGAGA
>NW_004524760.1:3552696-3563574 GCF_000260255.1 Octodon degus | reverse complement strand
ATAGGTGTGTCTGAGTAGGAGAGAGCACAGGATCCTTAGAACTTGGTACTGTCCTTGATTTGAGGCATCCACTGAGAGTCTTGCCTCTCTCAGATCCATGGGAACTCTGCATTCGGATGCCATCTCAGTTACTAAATACAGTCGTTGGACAGCACTGGGCATGTTAACTAGCCCTCTTGAATTTCTGAAGTTATTACATGAGTGTTGGACCCAACTATGTCTTAGATACAATCAGATTTCAGGTTCTTTGAGGTTAGCTGAACAATCATTCATAGTGTGACTTCAAGGCTGTCCTATGCTGGGCCTTCATATGAATAAGGAAAAGGCAAACCTTTTGGACAGACAATTTACAAAATAGTGCCGCTTAAGAATGGATTCATCCAAGGGCCACGAAACTTGGTTAGTAGAGGCTACTGTTGGGTGCACATGATACTTCTCCTTTGAGAGGACCAAGCCCTCCATCTCTAACATGATGTATTACTCACTCCGCAGCACACCACCCTGCTCAGTTCACAATGTTCGCAGCTATGCATGGCAGTCCTGTGATTATTCTGAGAGCTGCAATGTTGCTGCTGGGCTAAGTAAAGTGAGAGCCCTGATTCTAAGGAGCTGGAACCATTGTTAGAGAGTCAGAGAAACTCAGTTTCACTCATCTAAATAGTCTAGACTAGTAATGGAGGAGGACTGATTGTTGTCAATAGAAACACAGGGGGGATGATGTAAGCTAGATAGAACAAAAAATTATTTTCAGCGGGGTAAGTTGGGCCGACAATAATTATCCTTACCACTGGTTGTTTTCTGCAAGCAGGCTGGTATTTTAGTTTCCTGCTTGATTATTATTGAGTAAACACGTTCTTTTTATGCTTTTTAAAGCTCCCAGCTGATGTCATTTTAAGTTTTATATGTCCAACTGTTGTCTGCAGACTTACCACTAAAATCTTTCATATTGATCTTTTAGTTTTGAGCTGTTTGATCATATAGTTTCCCCAAATGGATGTGACAACCTTCTGATGCTTTTAACAGAGAAATGCTTTGATTTGTCAAAAAAATTGTTTTGTTGATAGATATTGAGTAACAAAGAAAAGAAGCGAAAGATCAGCTTCTAAATATGCTGTGCCCCAATGCGCCTTGCTGGTTGGCTACATGACTAGTGTCACTTAATTACTTCAAAGATGCCATCTGGAAATAGTGGAGTCCTCTGTCAAGGGCAGAGAAGAGAGAGTGAGCTCAAGGGCAACTGGAAGGTGCAATGAGACTGAACATGGGGGGTTTTGAGACAGGGACCATCCATCCAGCCTCATCTCTCTAACTGGGACTATGTACTCTACAAGGCTCAGGAGCTCCTGTGGGAGACTTTGAGGACATGCTGGTGTCTCAAAAGGACTCAGAGAATGTCCCCAGGGGAGCTGGAGAGGCAGGGACAGGACATTATACTCAATTCCCTCATCCTTCTTTTGCCTCCCTCCAAATCCCTGGTTTCAGGTGCTAACCAGGGGCCTGTAGAGAGTCCCATGCAATAACCCAGAAATAGCATGACTTGGGGGGTATGGAGCCAGGCACAGGGATGACAGCAGTCGTGGAAGTGAGTAATGAGAAGCTGCTAAAGGGTCTCTGGACAGCACAGGGAAAAAGAGTATAGTGTGTCTGCTGTCCTCTTTCTTCCATTTGAACCCTTCCCATCTCAAACCTGCTCCTAGGACAGGGCCCGATTCCAGTCCAGTGTGTGTTAGACACATTTCAGTCCATGAAACTGCCCTCTCTCAATTCCCAAAATGTGTGCCTTGTGATAATTTGGTGAAAAGCTCTCTAAATAGAATAAATAAAATAGCTTGTAGAACTAGCACCCTCAGGGGTGGCATGTTTGGAAGGGATGGGATATTGCAATGTGGTTGTAATTCCAAGGGATGTGTTATGACCCCAGAGCTGTGTCTCAGGCCTTCCTGAGGGCTAAGTATGCTGCTGCAGTTGAGGTGAAGAGATGTGTCTGAAATGCATGCAGATTCTCCATTAGGTCTTTTGCTGGCCCCAGTTCCAGCTGGTAGATTAGGGATATGCTGGCCAACCTGCTTTTGCCTGTTGTTCAAAGTAGAAAGAATCTTGGAATCACACTCTTCTTCCCACAGCCCTAAGCCAATTTCCACAATTTCCCAATGGCCTTATTTGCCAAGGAGACTTTAGGGGGAAGAAACTAGAATCCTCTGAATAATTTGCTATCTGTTTAGATTGCCTCCTGGGGTTCCTTCCCCACTTTCAGGTTGCCAGAGTGACCTCTAATGAGTGCTGAAAACTTTCAAGGTCATCTGGGAGGGCTTGGCCCTTCCGCAGTTTCCTCCATTATGTCCTCCCAAGACCACTCACTGCTGCATGGCTCTGGGTCAGGGCTTAATTTTGGCCTTCTCTTGCAGATGACACAGCTGGTTCTGAGACACATGGAATCAAGGTAAGATCTTTCTTTGATAGTCTTGTGCAACATGGCCTTCTGCTCTGGCAGTTAGCTAACTAGGGGGCTGCTGGGGGGCATGGCCCATCCAGCTGCTGCCTTAACCAGTGATAACAACCAGAATGAAAGTACATGGAGCTTAAGGGTGAGAAAACATACTGTTCTGGGCCCAGACAGCTCTTCAAACAAATTCGTGTATTTGAAGGTCAAGGGTAACACACACTGGAAGGAAGAAGGAATGAGCAGTTTCAGCACATATTGGTTTACAAAAAATTACCTCATAAGAATAAAAGAAGCAAGCTGGCCAGAGACAAAGATCATGTGTTTTTTATGAATTTCAGTCTTTGTCAGAATGAACACCCCAAATGATCAGATTCTTCATTTATTCCATGTTTATGTGTACCACCTTATTATAAGCCCAGTGTAGGAGTCAGGTGGTTGTCATTAACAACAAATGGTTAGTAGTTTTTAGCTTCTCTAGAGTAATAAAGGACTTGCTTAGCTTTGCATTTGAAGTTCCTCACCCCTCCCCTTCCCTTCAAACATCTAACTGGGAAAGATTAAAGATACTATCTTTCAAAAAGACAAGGAAGGCCCCAGGGCGCTTGTCTGTTTGAGCAACCAATGGGTTATCAGACTCCACCTAAGAAGGGGACATCTGTCCTCCTGTAGTCATCTTTGTGTGTCCTAAGGGACTTGCAGCTTATTTAAAACAGGAGCCCCCTCCCCCTTGGTATCTTGCCTGAGCTGAGTTGGCCATCTGGATTTTGGCAGCAAGACTTTTGATCTAGCAGGGTCTGTGTTCTGGTGGGGAGAACTTTGTTCTAGCAGAACCTCCATTCCCAGTAACAAACCCTCAATGTCACATGCCTGCCAGCTACATCACTATGAGGTGTGCTCCTGGAGAACTTAGAGGAAGTTTCACCACCGTTTGTGGACACAAAGCACTTAGTACCATGAGTGCCTAGAGAAGCCAGCGTGTGAGGATGTACACAAGTCCCTTTGGTGGCTTTCTGCCCAAGGTGGAATCAGGCAGCAAAGCAATGGGATCTTTGTTTCTTTGCTTTTTAGAGGAAAAGGTCTCATCTTGAACATTTCTTCAGGGGCAGCCCTCTGTCCTTGGCCTCTGTTCTCTTTGTACTCAGCTTCCAAGGTGAGTGATAAACCATCGAGTTTCTTCATTCTTTCTCTAGTTTCTCCTGAGCAGCATTGTCCTTTGGACCACAGTGACAGCTGATGTATAGGCTGGCCTGGAGGCAGTTTTATGAAACAGAGCTAGCCAATGGAGGATCTGAATGCAAGTTAGAACAAAGTGCCCATCTGATGCCCCCCTCTCTATACCTCAACATAAAAACAGCCTTAGAGATAGCAGTACCTTACAAGAAAGAGCTTTCTTGTAGACTAAGCCACATGCAGTGGCTGTAGACATGTATTGATTTTAAGATTATATTTCTTCTGATCCAGGGTTCTCTGCCAGACTAGAGAATGGAGACAAACTGCTGCTTTTCCCTTACTTTCTCATCCCCTACCCAGCTTTATTAAGGTATAACTGACACATAAAATATATACATATTTATGGTACATCCTGATGTTTTGATAGATGAATACATTGCGGAATGATTACGTCAAGTTAATAATCATCATACCCTTGACCTCACATTTAAAATTTTTTTTTCGTTGTGAGAGCATTTAAGATCTACACTCTTAGCAACTTCAGAGTATACCATATCCAGTCATCATGCTGAGCAATAGAACTCCAGAATATCTCCCTCCTGCATAATCAAAATTCTGTTCTCTGATCTATGTCTCCTCTAAGTCAACCACATCTTTGTGGTATCCTTTGCAATCTGAGTCAGGTAGCTCTAGGACCTGAGCTATTTCTCTGTCTCACTCCAGGCTTTTGTGCGCACATTTTCCAAGGCTCTGCAAGCAGAATATAGAGAAAAAGGCATCATTATCCAGGTGAGATGCACAGATGTGGGTCCTTGGGGGTGGGACCTTGAGACATATGCGGACCTGTGCCCCTGCCTCCCGCAGGACTGGTTGCATGTGTGCATCCAATAGAGAGACAAGCTGGTGGTGATCTGTGGGCTCTTGTGATGCTGCTCTGGAAGCTGAAGTCAGCATAATCCTATTGTTTCTGCTGCCCTCACTCTCAGCACCCCCGTTGTGAGAGAGGAAAGAGACAGATTATGGTTGATCTGAAGTGCCACAGACCCTCTTGTTATGCAATGATGGCCCAAGACAGAAACTGGGATCTTGTCTGGCTATCTTTTTCCCTCTGACCCAAATACAGAAGATGGGCTTATGTGAGAGGAATTGTAGGAAAGGAACAAAAGAAAACTGGGAACTTGGTCTGTGTTGGAACTAGGGGAGGAGTCTCCTCTAGAGGGCTGTGACCCCTACACTCTGGTTCTTGGGCAGTGAGAGAAGGGTTGCTCCCTGTATGGAGATCACCTGGCTACACCTGAACAGACCTGGCTTGTCACCACTGCCATCTGTAGGCTGAACAGTGAGTCCTGAGCATCAGTGATTTATATGTGCTTTGTTCAGCCACAAAGAGCTCCACAGTTTCTGGAATCCAGAATTAACATTATACAGAAGAGTTGTGTTGTGTTGTTTTGTTTTTGTTGTCTGAGAAGTTTTATGGCATGCTATTAAAAATTAAAAAGACATACTCAAAAGTGTATCTTTAAAGTTACTGCTGAACAAAGTGAGTTTCAATGAAAATGTCTAGGTGAGAATATCTTAGGTGGTTGTTACTATAATCTACCAGCTTGGCAAATAACCAAGTGTGCATAAATGGTAAGGATTTGGCCAAAGCCATCATTTTCTCAGTCACATAGTAAGTGTTATGGCTTATGTCTAGATGTCCCCAAAAGCTTGAGGCCCTTTTAGAGGTGGCTAAAAGTAGAGTGTGTGATTGATTCATAGTACTGTGCTAGGGCTAGGGGTGCTAGGACTAAGTGTGAGTGATAAATAAAACAATCTACTGATTGGTTTGGTACCTTCTAATCCCAGGTTCTGTCCCAAAATAAAGAACAGAAAAAGGCTTGTAGCTTGCTTTGCTGCCTTCTGCTTGCCATGAGCTGCTTCTCTTCTGTGATGATTGTGTGCCATGCTACTCTGTCTAGTAACCAGCCAAAGGCGGACTCAAAACCTCTACAAACTGTCAACCAAATAAACCTTCCCACATTTTACCCTTGGGTGTGGAGTATTTTTTCTTAGCCATGACAGAAGGTAACCAAGATAGGGAGTGATTGCAACTGCCATGTTACTGTGCCTTGGTTGATTTTCCTGCCCTGCTGAGCCAGTCCCACCAAGATGCTCACTGTGACTGGCAGAAGGCATGAACTCATTGCTCCGTTTTTGGTTATATGAACTAGGAGCAATCTTCTAAGATAGGGTTAAGTATAGAGCATGAAGTTAAATTTGAATTTCAGACAAATATGAATAATTTTTAGGAAAAGTATATCCCTTGCAATACTGGGGCTGTAATTAATTATGCCCTTTTGGTTGGAACTTCATCTCTGAGTGTCCTCACTTTGTATTTCCTGGTAGAGCTCGTGTCAGTCACCCGTGTGCTGGGCAGGGTTTCAGAGTCCCTGATTCTGTGTGGTTAAGGTTTCATCTTGAGAAATCAAACTTTCTGATCCTCACCTCAGTTCCATTTTAGGCAACAAGATCCTTCACATTTTTACAGGAAGAAAAGTATAGGTAGATAGAGGGATGATAAAAAGGCCGCTGGTTTCTCAGTGTCTTTGCTGGGACATATCCCTTCTGTGTCATGGTCTGTGTTTTTCATTGTAGGTACTGACACCATTTGCTGTTTCAACCTCAATGACAAATCATCTAGATACCAGCATGACAATCAAAAGCGCTGATGGATTTGTTAAAGAATCATTGAATTACGTCATGGCTGGAGATGAAGCCTGTGGTTCCCTTGCCCATGAAATCCTGGTAATCATTACTTCTTTTCCTGCAGAGAGTGGGGAGGGTGGGTAGATAGCCCCTGACAGGGTTGCTAGCTCTTTCTTGGTTTTGGAACACTCAGTGGCTTTGTCTAACAACAAAGATGTGAAGTACAAGGACAGGCTACCCAGGCATAAGATAGCCAGTGTAAAGGAGTATGTGGCTAAGCTGGAGGGCAGAGTACTTGGCCCACAGATAGCCATGCACTCCTTGGCTCTCCTCTTCTCTCCTTAGATTGAAAAGTGCCTCCCAGGAGCACTTGGGTAAATACAAAGGCATCTAGAGTTGCCACATGGAGGCTGCCATCTTCCTTGACTCTCCACTCCAGTAAATGTTTATCAACCTTGCAGGGAAAGAAAAGATAAAGTCACTTCGCTTTGTAGAATTTGTTGATTTTCTTGGAGGAATTCCCAAGATGGTGTCACTTCCCAGGAATAGAGAAAGAGCCCTTAAGAAAGAGCAAGCATACCCTGAACTCCACTGAGTATGGAAACAAGGTCCAAGGGTGTGTGGCCTGAGAAGCCCTTACCACCCTGGAGTGCTCAGGGCAGACCTGAGCATCACACAGAACGTGGACTCACACACACATGTCCATGCAGTGCAATGTCCAGAACTTTAGATGGATCTTCTTCATGTACTTATCACGCCAACTGTCTCTGCTGTGTCAGAAGCCTGTCTACTGTAAGAATTACTTTTAGTCTCTCTTCCTGTCCCCCTTCCATAGATGCTGGTCAGATCTATTTCTTGATTCAGTTTGCTCTCTCATCCCCAGAGGCTTGTAAAGACTTTGAGAAGAGACACTGGACTTTCTTACCACAATCACTTGTTACTTTTACTGCAGAATCTCACCAATGTACAGTGCTGCCCACTCCATGTGCACTACAAAGTGGACATACGGAAAGAGCATAAGATCCCTGGCTTTCCTTCTCAGATCTGGCCTTTCTCCAGATCACTATTTTCTGCAAGAAAACCAATAGAGTGTGCAGTGGTCACTTCTAGGAAATGTACCCTCTTTGTCATGTGGACAAAATGTCCAGGGTATCCAGGAGTTTCTTCTCTCCCTCTCCCTCTGATGACTGGGGCGGGGGGGAAGAGTCCCTCCCATGATGTGTGCTCGTCCTAATGTGTGTGTCCTCTGATGTCCTTCACCTTCATCCATCAGGTGGCTGCTCACCTGGCCAAAATGCATGTCGATGGATGGTCAGGGTATTGAGCCTGCCCTTTAGCTTCCCCCATAGACTTCCAGGCTAGGGTCTCCCTGGTTCCTGAGAGCTGCAGACCCCCAATGTTCTATGATATCCTCTGTCCAAGTCTGCTGCCCACTTGTAGCTGTGGTTCATGAGGCCCTCTGGCTCTCATTTTACCATGGTTGCTGGTGTACACCTGAGGGAAGCTGGGAAAACCACATCTCAACACCTGTGTCACCAGGCTGGATAACTTTCTGTGGTTGCACCCCAGGAGAAAAGAAGGTGTACCCTCTCCTTGGTCTTCAGGGTCACACATACTCATCGTGATTCCCTATTGCCTCCCTAGGTCTTCCAACCCCAAGGGTAAGTCCAGAGGTCACACATTGCAGAGGATACCTCCTAACAACCTCTTCCTTTTTTCCCTTCCACACCCTGTCTTCTCTCATGCAGAAAAAGTAGAGACTTTCTGTACACAGTGTCTCCATCTGTCCTTCTCCAAGGATAGCTACTTCCTATGTGGGTAGTTATCTCTACCTTCTAAAGAACTCTCTGACCTAGTCCTCCAGGATGTTGAGGTCCTAAATGGAATCTGTCACATCTGGAAAATGTGTCTTTGAGACAATAAATAGCCTGGCTTACCAGTTTATTGCTAAATTTTGCTCCATATTCAAATTCTACCATGTCAAGAGTTGAATGTTTTCTTCACTTTTCCCTGATTTTTTAGCTAACAAATTCTAATTGCTTCAGTTAAACAGATGCCAAAAACAGGCTAAGAGAAAACATTTTTGTGTATGGTGACGTAAGATAGAAAGGAAAATTAGTTAATCATTAAGACCAATTTGGAACTTGATAAGATTTAGAAAGATCATTGAATCTATAGGGAAGGATAATCACATAAAATCAACTGGCTAACAGCAACCTTTCTGTTCCAAAGGGGCAAGATAATGATGTTGTCCTCTCTGTCCAAAGGAGCTGTGGGGGTAGGAGTGAGAAAGAATTGAGCTTCTGCCTATGGAGTCCATGTTGTATGTGGAGGCTTTATATGTGCTTCCTTGCTTAACTATTCTAAGAATAGCTCAAGGTTAGATTTTATAGGCTTGCTTTACAATCAAGAAAATAATGGAGCTGAGAGCTGAGTCAGACAGATGAAGGCCACCCATCTGGCTATGGTAAAGCTGAGATTTCGATCTATAGTGCTTCTGTCTGATTCCACAGCCTTTCTGATTGCCTTCTTCATGATTGTTTTGGTTCTGATGGAGTTGGACAGAACAAGAAGGAAAGAGGGATTCTTTTTATGGCATTTTATTTATTTTTTTGGCGAAACCGGGGATTGAACTCAGATCCTTGCGTTTGCCAGTCAAGCAGTTATCCTACTGAGCCATCTCCCTGGCCCCTAACCATCTCCCCGGCCCCCTTTTTTATGGCATTTTAAAGGGGGCTGGAATTCATATTTATATGCACATTTGTGGTTATATTTGTATTCACATTCATATTTTATGGCTGATCTCACTAAGCCAAAACATTTAGTTCAAGACAAAAACCAATAAAAACCTTGATTTTATTGCGAAATTAAAAAAAAAAAAACTACTTGGGAGAAAGTTCTAGAGGAAGAAATTGTGTTGACGTGTTGACATAGCTAGTGGGAGAAGAGTTTAGCTATGGTTCCCAGAAGCAATCTTCAGTCCGTTGCCTTAGAGTATCTCAGACGATTGGAGCTACCTGAAGAATTAGGACTAGCTCCCTGAGGAACTCAAATCCTCTAGCCAAAATCCTGTTCTACAGACAGCAGGTAGACTAAGGAGTGTTGGCTTAACCAGAGCATGGTGTGGTTGAAATGATGATTTCTAGGATCTCAGACTCTTTTAGAACTCCAGGTCTGGGCCTACAACCTGAGATGCATTTCATTAGAACTTCATGCCCGAATCTAAGTCTTCCCTTCCTAGTAAAAGTGAATCTTGCACTTTTTAGCATTTCACATCCTTCTGTGAATGACTTTCATTCATGCATTCACTTAAGTGGCTTAGGCCCACCATCCTTCATTGGGCTGGGGGATGGAAAATTTTTCTGATTCTGACCTGGAATCTTGTCTAAACAGAACCTTGGCAGAATGAGCATGAAGATAGCTGGGAAATGGAGCAGCAGGAAAAGCACATGTTCCTTGAAAGAAAGGGGTAGTGGGAGCAGACAGCACAGATGGAGTTTTCTTTTTAGAGGTGATTCTGCCAAGGTGACCACGGGGAGTCTTAAAAAGATTGTGCTGGTGCTGAGAAAGCCTGGCCAGCTGAGATAGGGTCGCAACGTCCGTCAGCTCCAGCAGCTGTACACTGAATGATTTGGAGACTTCACTAACTAATAATTCTTAAAGACTGTGAACATAAACTGAGGTGTTTGGTTACAATTTCTTCATTCAACTTTTCTTCTGTTAAAGGGACAGTTTCTGAACCTGATCCCATCTTGGATCTTCTACAGTCAGACCTTCCAACGCCTCCTCCTGAAGTGCTACAGAGATAATTAAAGGAAGACCCTCAAGGTCACCTAACGTGGGTGATGTACTGGAGGCCCAGCATCATCTCTTTTGCTGGCCTTCTTCGTGGGCTGATGAGGGCCAGAGGCGCTGACCGAACCCTTCATCTCACTGAAGCTGGAGGTGGCCAATGTCACAGACATAGGACAAACAATGAACACTTTTTTGTGCCTTTATTCAAGTCTGGAGATTTTTGGGAAAGCTGTGGTGTGCAAACATGTTGTGCAGTGGATTTTAGGGTTCCACATGTGAGAAGAGGGCATCTGTGGGAAACCCTGGAAGGATTTCTGTTGGGAGCTTATTAAATAAATGTGGTGAGCAGAATTCTTTTTTTTTCCCATAATTTTATTGATAAACAAATAGCAATGAGACAGTTTCATATCAAATTGGTAGGACAGTTTCAATAATTAATACATTGCATACATTCCTCCCAGTGGTTAATTGCTGTACAAGATGCAGACATGATATCCTATCTACAAACACCATTAGAACAAATCACTCTATTCATTAAGAGAATGTAACTATTTATCTATCCTAACCACTTTGAATATACGGATACAAAATGGACATTCATCTGTATCCCCTTTTTTGCTAAGTTCCGTTATTTGAATATTAAAGGTGTGTTAACTCAGCAAAATATTCTAAAAGAGTCCAGTAGTCCATAGTCGTATTGGGTCTTCCGCTTCACTGGCAATGTCAGAAATTGTTGACCTGAGTCCCCTACAGCTCAACATAACAGCATGGCTTTACTTCTT
>NW_004524760.1:3545973-3552085 GCF_000260255.1 Octodon degus | reverse complement strand
GAATATAGAATTATATACTTCTTATGTTTACACATAAGTCCAAAAATCTCACCATATACAACCTTGAAGCAGGACAGTCCCACAATATTCCTTTTCCTATCTTTTGCTTTCATTCACCACTCCCTTCTTCTTGAACAACCCTCTACCCGAGAGACATCATAGCAGCACCTGGCATGGGTGAGCAGGATTCTACCCCTGATTCTCAGAGTCTTGAGAGCAGTTACACCTAGCACCTTGCTGTCCTAGTTACAGGTAAAAGTAAAAACTCAGAAGAACATCTGAGATAGCTACACATCAGTAAGGCTTTGATAGGCCTGATACCGTGAATGATGGATCCAAAAAATAGATTCCCAGTTCCTTTGATGGTGAGCAAAGACCTACAAGTGTATATTGGTGGCACAAGAAAAAGAAGTTGCATTTATCGAAGTTAAGGGGAAGGTGTGCTTAGGTTTGTGCCAACAGAAACAAAATGGAGCATGAAGGGAAAAAAGGTGCCCGCAAGTGGGGGGTGAAGGTAAGAAGAATGAAGATAAATCAGGCTTTCTGATTTAAAAGATGTGCACGCAGCCCTGGGTGCCTCCCACTGTATCTCTCTGCAGTGACTGACACAAATGATTGACAGGATGCTGAGTCATCTCAAGGGCTGCTTAGTATACATGACTGTCCCAGAATTTTCATGTTGTGTGTTGTCTCTACATGTGAGTCTTTCATGAAGTGCAAGTGGGGAAAAGGTTGCTGAGGGTCAGGCCACTGGATGTGATATTCTATGTTCTGGGCTGAAGCTTTGGAGGTTGCCTGAGTGAAGGAGTGTTTTTTAACTTTTGTTTCTCATAGGACAATAAAAGAAAGCAGGACTGTCCCTTGAGTAGTATCCAAGTTCAGATGGAAAAACAGGGAGTAGTCTCCCAACCCCAATTCTGCTACCTGGACTAGTCCTAGAGCAGGGATGTGGTGAACCTTTCATTTATGGGCAAAGGCCAACGCTGCATTGAAATATGAATACTGAGGTTTCAGTTTAGAAAAAACAACTGTTATCTGCGGGGGTGACTTGGCTTGTGTGCCAGCAGAGAGGGCTCTGTGCACCCACCGGGACACATGTGCCATACGTTCGCCACCACTCTCCTAGAGCATGCACACATTCTCACACAGGGTTCCTTGGAGACTTGGGAAACTCGCTGGGGAAAAGAGTAGGGAAGTAGCTGTATCAGGCCAGCTTCTGCCCTCTTCTAACATTACAACAAATGCAGCACAGCCTTATTTTATGTTTATTTGGGGTTCTTTCTATAGAAGACTGTGTTTGTTAAAGTAAAATAAGATGTTACTAAAAATAGCACAGAAGCAATTGCTTTAATGCAGGAGTTGATTTCTTAGGGGACTGGAGCAGATGGGGCACTTTGCTCAGCTCTGGGCCCAGGGCCTTCTGGACTACGTACTTCTGTGTCTCACAACCGAGGCCATTGTTGGCTGGGACATGGTTGGGGCTGCTGGATGGAGCACCTGTTACTGGAGTTTTGGGACAAATGCCTTAGCTTCAGGGGTCCCAATACACTGGGCTTGAATACTGGTCCTGAGATGTCAAAGAGACAGCCACGATGAGCTGAGAAAGAAGCTTTAATCTGCGTGGCCACTCTAGGAAGAACAGAAAAGGGACTGGTGACCCAGGAGCTGTCTTTTCGGGGCTGACAGAGTTGCTGAGAGGTTTTATAGAAAAGGGGAGCAAAGGAAGGGCTGGGGGTTTGCACAGCTGGGAGAGCAGGTAATCCTGGTCAGGCTGTGGTCTGCTTGATCATTATTTTAGGACTGGTTCTGGGAAGCTCCAGGAAGTGGTCATAGCTTCAGAGGGCAGTTCAGTCCACCCTGAGATGACTGCTCCTGCTTAGGGGTGCAGCCTCAGTTCCCCTCCTGGGGTAGCTGCTCCCACCAACTAGCGCATGCTCATCACAGTGTGAAACTCCCAGTTACTTGAGAGTAGTTTTGGTTCTTCGTTTATCCATCAAACCCATTGTTCCTGGAATCCAGGGTGATTTAACTGCAGAGAGAGTACAGTAGGACAACTCAGGAAAAAAGTTAAAGAAGCCAAAGACAGAGAAAGAGAGAGAAGGGAGTGAGTTAGCTCAGTGAAGGCACATACTTCTGGGCATTGGCATCCCAGGGAAAGCCAGGAGGGAGCTGTACTGCCTTGTATGACAACCTTGCAAGTCACAGCACATCTTGCCCAAGCCCTTCCAGGAGGGGACATAAAACCTCCTTCTCAGTGGGGACAGGTATTTAAAAAATGAAATAGGAAAAAAAAAATGAAACAGGAGATACTTCCCTGACTATCTTTGGAAGATACATTGTGCCATATCGGTTAATTTTCATACAGGTGCTTATTTTAGCATATTATCAGTTGTAATGAATTATTTGGCCTTTTGACTAGTGTTACGGTTTGAATGTGCCAGGCCCCTCCAGGGCTCAGGTGTTTGGGGGCTTTTTGGTCCTCAGTGCAGCAGTATTTAGAGTTTGGCATTTTGGGAAGTGGTTGGGTTACGAAGGCTCTAATTTCATCGGTGGATTAGTGTCCTGAGCCCATAGCTCGTGGGGTTATTAGGCAGAGGGATCTAGTTAGATGAAGCAGGCCACAAGGGGTATGGCCCTGAGGTGTATGCTTTGTCCCAGTCCCTTGCTCTCTGGTTCTTGCTTGCTTGCTCTGCTGCATGGCTGCCACGAGGCGGTCACACCCTCCTGCCATGATGTTTCTTCTCATACACGCCTCGAAGCAACAGAAAAATGACCATGGGCTGAAACTTCTGAAACTGTGAGTCAAAATAAATCTTTTCTTCCTTTTTCAACTTGTTATTCTTGGGTATTTTGTCAAAACAACCAAAAAATGTGAACACAACCAGTCACAAAGCAACTATGTAAGTGTGTAGACATTATGCTTCTGGAAACCTCTATATCAGACGTTGGTCAACGTGCCTTTGAGGAAGAGTGTCCCTGCCTTTTGCTAGTTTAGGTGAAAAAAAGAAAAACAACGTACCTCAGTGTAGAGAGCCTGGGGAAGATATTCAGAGATAATTTTTAACTTTTTGGCAGGAGTTTTTCCAATATATTAATTTTCAGTGGATGTGAGTGGTTGTCAAACAAACTTCTTGAAAGTCTTTTAAGAATTTCTTCGTAGTAAAGGCTCCAGTATGTTGGATTGACTTACGAAACAGGTGTATGAAAGTTCTGGATTTTAAGATCTTTACCCCTGTCACTCCTAGCCCTAAATGATAGCTAGCATTTGTTGTGCATGAGTCATAGTCAGGTTTATCAAAGCCTCGTGATAACTTCAGAGCAGGTACAATTATTATTGCCTTCATTTTATATATGACGAAACCAAGGCACCAAAGCATTAAGTAACTTGTATAGATTTACCTGACCAAGGAGAAGAAAAGCTGGACTTTTGGGTCCTCACTTTTCTCCATGCACTGGCTGAAACACTACGCTGGAGCCCTACTAGTCTGGTTAAGGCTGTTTCATCAGAACTGGTGGCAAAGGAGCAGTACACCTCGGCTGAGTTTTGGATAAGTATCCCCAGAGGCACTGATGTTAAAGGCTCAGTCAGCCTATCGAGCATTTAAGAGGTAAGGACTAGAGGGTGGAAATCGTGTACCAGGGGATGTGTCCCCATGACCCCGATGGGGATGAGGGGATGCTGGTCTGTCCCCAGCCTCTCTTTGCTTCCTGGAAGCCGTGAGGTGAGCAGCTTCCTGTCACCGTGTGCTCCCACCATGCTATACGGCTTCACAAAGGCCCAAAGCAATGGGGCCAGTGATCATCAGAGACCTCTAAAATGGTACAAATATTTCCTCCTTACAAGTTGATTGTCTCAAGTATTTTGTCACAGTGATGGAAGGCTGGCTAACATAACTCTGGTCTTCGTTTCCGTGTATCACGGAGACAAGGGGAGGAGTCCGACTTCTGCAGCCAGGCTTACACGTCTGGATTTCAACACTGACTGATTTCCAAATTTATCATGGTCTGAAAGCGTTCAGGAGCAGGGAGCTCTGCCACATTTCCTGTATCGTATTCCTGTGGAAGAGTACTGTTCCTTCCTGAATCTCTTACCTGTGGAGGTCGAAGGGTCCCCGGGAATATCATCCAAAGCTGATCATTATAAAGGTGGATTCTGCATCCTTCCGGCCTCCCATCTGTGCTACCTCCTGAGGTGCCAGACCTGACAAGTCCCTGAGCAGCACCAGGAGCAGGAAAACAGCAGGTCCCTAAGCTGTCATCTTCTTCCCATCTGTCCTTGGGGAGGGAAACAGAGAGCCCATTTTAAAGACTCCTGACACTAGTGCTTGGTCCCGGCATGAGTTTAACCAGCTCCATCCGGTTCTGAGGTCCAATAATGCAACATATAGTAGTTTAGCCACCCTGCTGAGGGGTTGGGGAGCGGTTCCATCAAGGGCGCTTGACTCATTATTGCCCTCTAGTGGTCCCTGAGAGACACTGTTGGATAGTTTGCTGCAGTCCTATAGAAATACAGTAGTGGGCTTCTCTGAAAGGGATTAACAGATATACAGAGACAACAGCAATCTTTGCATAATATTCCCCTCATTTTCGTGATAAGGATACGGAAGCTCGAGGATATTGAACTTTAGAAGATTGAAAATATCAGGCCTGATATTTGACTTCAGCTTTCTCTGATAACAAACTTTTTAGGTTTTTTTCGATCTCCTTGCCTTCCAGTTAATGAGGCAGCATTTGTAAAACACGTGTTTGTAAGGGTTAGAATGTTTGGCATAGAGCGGTGGTGCCTGGTCCTCGCTGGGGCTTTAAAAGCTCACGTAGCCCATGGGTGCAGCTCAGAGCTTTGGAGGACAGCACACGGGCACTTGTGTGGCAAGGACCCGAGCTGGAGTGGGGGGCTGGTCAGCTCGTCACAAAGACTGATCAAAACTGGGAATCACTGACGGTAACACGTTGCCCAAAGCCATGCAAAATGAAACCCTTCAGAAATTATTGTGAAAAAAAATCTCAAAAACAGACAGAGTTATTGGAACAGTCTAAGGTCACCTCATGTACCCATCACTCAATTCTAGCAGCTACCAGCATCCTGCCATTCTTGTTTATCCATACCTGCATCTTCTCCCCATTCCCCACTGGAGATTTTTACATTCTATTTTCTTCTCTTTTTTTTTTTGGCGGAACTGGGGATTGAACTCAGGCCTTTGTGCTTGCCAGGGAAGCGCTTATTCTACTGAGCCAGCCCCCAGGCCCCAACATTCTATTTTCATTAGGTAAATTTTATATACACTTAAACACAAAACCTCAAAAGTATAGTCGTGATAAGTAGACACAGCCTATCATGATACCAAACATTTCGATTACACCAGAAAATTTCTACAGTTGTCCCACCATAGATTAATTTCATCTGGACTAGACTTTACTATAACAGAAATCATATACTGCAGCCCTTTTTGTGTCTGGCTTTTTTAGACTCAGCAGCATGTCTGTGAGATTTATCTATGCTGTAGTCATCATTCCTAGTTCTAAATAGTATTATTTCACATAGGGAAATATCACAATTTGTTTATCCGTTCTCCTGTTGATGGATATTTGGTTTTCCAGTGTGGGATATCGTGAGTAATGCTTCTGTGAACATTTTTGCCTAAGTATTTTTGTGGACATATGTTTTCATTTCTCTTAGGTTTATTCTTGGGAGTGGATTTACTGGGTCAAAGGGTTGGTGTATTAAACATTTTATTTTAACTTAAAACATACAAAAGTATATTCTTATGCCAATCTTTTGATGTAGGGCCAAGTCCTTTCCTTTCAGTGTGGGTTCACTGACTGGAATCACAGCTTGTCTTTCTTACATAAACCACACCCATGGAATGCAGCAGCTACAGGTTTTGGTTCTTTCAAGTGGAAAGATAACGTAATGACATTAAGCAATAGGAACACAGAATCCTTTGGGATTTTTAAGAATTTCCTCGCTCATCTTTTATAATTATCTTGTCCACACTTACTTCTATAATAGTAAGTTTTATTTAGTTGTCCTTTGCTATGGCTTGGCTATGACTCCTGGAATTCCTGTGTTGGAAACAAAATCCCCAAGGTCATGATATTTGGAAGTGAGACA
>NW_004524760.1:3530296-3536716 GCF_000260255.1 Octodon degus | reverse complement strand
ATATTATTAATTATTATATCACATTACATTTTTCTTTTATTTATCTACTGATGGACAGATAGGCTGTTTCCAAGATTTAGCCATTATGAGTTGTGCTGCATAAACACAAGACTGCATAATGCATCACTATAATACGATGTCTCTCACTCTTTCACAGAGATGCCCCCAAGGGGATAGCTGAACCAAGGGGAAGTTTTCATTTTAGCTTTTTGAGGAATCAGCCTATTGATTTCCATAGTGATCGCACCAGTTTGCATGCCCACCGGCAGTGTAGAAGAGCTCCTCTCCCCCACAGCAGGGCCGCCATTTGTTGCTCTTTGAGCTCTTGATGAAGGCATGCTTTCTGGAGTAAGATGGGATCTCAGTGTTGTTTAATTTTCATTTCTCTAATGATCAAAGATGATGAATATTTTTGGACATACTCATTGGACATTTACAGTTCTTCTGAGAAGTGTAAGTAGGCATACCTTTCAACTTTTTAAGAAGCAGACAAACTTTTCCCAAATCGCTAGCCCATTTTACCTTCTCACAACAGTGCATGAGAGTTCCCATTGCTTCACATCTTTTTATTTAAAAAAATTTTTTTTTTAATTTTAGGGAAGGATCTACTGGGTGTTCAGATTCTCTCTTCTAGATCAGACTTGTAGTGATCTGCCTGTTTACAGCCTCCCAAGAGCTGGGATTACGGACATGCACCACCACACCCAGCTCAATTGCTGGGTACGGGGCTGGCACTGCAGGCCCAGGGATGGAACCCTGCACTTGCTTGCAGGCACTTTAATATGCCGAGTTCTTTGGTTGGTGTTTGCTTAACATCTTAAGGACTAAGAAATACAGAAGCAACAGATTCTGCACCTGTCTTTGGCCATGGTAAAGGTGGGCAGTGCTGCCAGGGACCCCCATCAGCTGAACTAAGGCTGGAGGGTGGTGGCGGCAGGGGCTGTGGTGGGAGGCACTATGACATATCTCTGGCTGAGACGGGCCAACTCCTCCCCTGCACGTGAGCTGGAATGCAGCACTGTCATTTCCTCCTCCTGGAATGCCCTCAACATCCTTGTCACTGAAGCCCTAACATCAAGGTCTGTCTCAACTTCTCTCTTTCTCTTTGCACCACCTGTACCTCCTTTATTTGATGCAAGCTAAGGATATATGGTGTAGAGTTAGGTCCATGTGCATTTTAGATATTACCTAGTTTTTTAAAGTAAGTTTCTTCTCTATAAGGTGAACTTCAAAGGGTGCAGCCCTGAGTCTGGTGTGAGATCACGTGGCAGACCCAGCAACTGGACCTGGCTCACGCCTGGCACCCGACAGACGCCGTCTCCCTTCCTGCTGTGGTTTAGATCTAAAATGTCCTTCAGACTTCTCATGCATTCAGAGGGAGGGGGGGCTTTGGAAGGTGCTTAGTTCAAGGGAACAATATGCTCACCAGCGGATCTACCTTTGCTTCTCTTTCTGCTTCTGTCTGCTATGAGGTGAGTATCCTTTCTCTCCCAGACTCTTCCCCATAGTGTTTTGGCCTTAGAGCCAGTCAACCACAGACTATACCCACCGGAAACTAAGTGGAACAAACCTCTCCTACCTTCAGTTGCAGATGTGGGGTATTTTGTCCCAGTAACACAAAGGTAACTAGTCTACTTCCCTTCTCTTTCTGTCCTGTAACACAGACGTTTATGCACTTGGTCTATTTCTTCTGGAGGGCAGGAACTGAGCCCACACAAACATATTACCTATACAGGACACTGTGTTCATATAGTGCATGTTCAACAAATGTATTTATGTGAAATTGAAAAATACCCCCAAGGCAATTTTGCACCTCCTTTCTCTATGGCTTAGGACTACACTGGACTTTCTCTTTGGGTAATTTCTCTTTGGGGGTCTTCAGAGCTGTTAAGTAAAGCTTGTCCCTGTTGGGAATCTCAGTCTGGCAATTCTGGTCCAGCTTCAAAATTTTTCTATACTTTTTGAGCTTTTTTCTTTCTATGAGCCAGTAAGGTACGGTAAGAATGGGATCTAGAAAAAGTAATTTTAGAGAAACCAGAATCTTTTATCAGGAGTGAGCTGAGCATACAACCTGGAGGGGCCCAGTCTGGTTCTGGGGAGGCTGAGACGTATGCGGTCTTCTCAGCTTCTTGCGGCCTTTAAAAACCATCTGCGGATGTTCTAGTAAAAGTGACTGTCTACTAGGGGCAGCGGGAAAGTGGGACAGTCCTGCCCACTGCTTCCCATCAGGTGTCAGGCTCACTGTGGGCCTGCCCCGTCTGCCACCTGGATGGAGTCTCTTTTCCAAAGGTTTGCTGGACTTGGGTGAAGGGGCACCCTTCTTTCAGGGCACAGCTTTCATGGTTGTGAGTCTTTGTTTTCTTCTTAGGCTGTCTCCATAATCCTGCTGTGCAAGAAAAGTACAAAAGCAATTCGAAGGAAAACTGGGTCTTTGGCCCCAATCACCTTAAAGTGTGGTACATGGTGGATCTTGCAGAAACTCGCAGGCATGTGTTGTACAAGAAGAGCTTTGTCTCTGGTCCCAGAGGCCCAGGCCAAGCGTCAACCCCAGTGCAGGCACTAGGAGATGAACACTGCCCTGTGTCTCTTTCACAATTTGAGGATGAGAGTGAAGTCAAGTGGTGAGGATTTGTGAGTGGATATGAAGGATCCTTTCTCAGGGTGCAGACTTTATAAGCCAGAGCCTCACACGACAAAGCCACTAAGCGTGGCGCAGAGGTGGTGTCTTGTGGGGAGGCCAGTCTGTGCAGAGCAGGATGAGACAGAGGCTGGGAGGAGTGGGGACCTCATCAAGCAAGGCCTGCTGAAGGACCATGAGCTGAAGGACCAGTTCCTGTGTGTGTGTGTGTGTGTGTGTGTGTGTGTGTGTGTGTGAAATCCTATACAATATGATTAAGAAATATAGTGTTTAAATTAAAAAATATTATAAGACACATTGTTGGGGCTGGTGAGATGGCTCAGTGGTCTAAAGCACCTACTTAGAACAAGCTAAGCCAAGCAAAGCACAGGGACCGCGGTTCAATCCCCCAGCACCACATGCCAGCCTGCCCGCCCCCTGGTGGGCTGAGCTGGCCACACACACACAATAAATAAATAAATAAATAAATATTTAAAAAAAAGACACATTGTTATTAAGCACCGCCTTTAACAAGAGACACCCTGCCCCTCTGAACACACTTACCCCATCTATCTGGCCGCTTTCTGGGGCAGTTCTGGAAGGCCTCCTTCCTCAGGAGGGGAAGTTGCACTCTTGTGGCTGCCTCGAGGTCATGCGTGAGTAGATTCAAAATATTTACCATTCTTTACCGTTCTTGGTCACTTTGACTTTGGGGAGGAGCCAGAAGTCACATGGCCTCAGATCCAGTGAGTAAGGTGGGTGAGGACACACCGGGCCTGCTTTCCGGTGAACGACACCTGGCAGCAGCATTCACCATACATTTGTTTTTTTTTTAAATCACACCACAAAAAAAGGAGAGAGGACTTTCAGAACTGCTTCAGAAAGTGTCCAGAACAATGAGATGGGCCAGGGAGAGTATTTTGATAGCAATGTGTCTTTTTTACTATAGTACGTTTTTAAAATGTAAAATTTTACCCTGGTTTTGATTGATCTTTGAACATCCCACACATCATCTGTGAGCTACTGAACAACAGCCCTGTGACACATATCACAGAGTTTTAATTAGTTTCCTCCCTTTGCAGCCAAGAGTATTTTTGCATCTTTCCTGCGTCACCCCCGTAAGGCATGTCCTTCCCAATCTCTGCGACAAGACTCCTGCAGGCCAGTGCTTACATAACCCAGGACAGCGACAATCACAATTTATTTTCCCACCTTCCAGCAGGCAGCGGTGCCGTGAGGGGCCTGCAGGAATGTGTACTTCTCCAATACGCCACGAGAGGGCAGTGTGACCCTGCGGACTTGCTACAAAGGGCCGGCAAAGAGATCTAAGCTAATGTATTAGTAAAAGGATGTGCATATGGGGCCAGGGAGCTGGATAAATAGGGCTGTTCACCAAAATTACAGAGGAAGTGAGAGGAAGGGTAGTTTCTCTCCTTGAAGGCGATCCCCTCTGCGCTCACCAGGCCCTGTGACTCTAAGGTTCCTTTGGCGACCTTGCTGCAACCACAGCTTGAAGGGGTACCGGGCACAAGACTAGATACTATTTTAGGGTAGTGAAATTGTTCCTTAGTGCCCACAGAGATTGGTGCCACCAGTGCCCTTGCAGACCGATTCCGTGACTTTCACTCCCATATAACCCAAGCTTGTCCCCACACAGGCTTAAATAATGTCTAGATTCCTTGTAATTCTTCATGTGAGTGAATGCTATGTCAATAGGTGTCACACTGTGAGCCTTGATCAGGTGGACCCCATAGGGCTGGAGGGATGAAGGGATGGCAGGACTTCCCACTTAGTGCGGCCTCCCTGGCGAGGAAGGGCTCCCACAGAGTCTCTGGGAAGTTGGCGCTCTGCCCTACAAGAAGCTGGCATCCAAGGCTTACGAGCCTGTTGCTGATAAAGGGTGCACTTTCCAAGGTCCACTTACCCTGGGACATGGTTAGAAACCCCGGTGGAGGCCAGCAGTTGTTTGTTTTTGTAGCTTGTCTCCTTACCAAGCATGAAGTTGATGGGGCTGGGGAGATAGCTCAGTGGCATAAGCACCTGCCTGGCAAATGTAAGGTCCTGAGTTTGATCCCCGGTGCTGGGGGAAAAAAAAGGAAGCAAACCAAACATGAAGTTGAGATTTCACTCCATAAGGAGGTCTTGGCTATCACATCCTGGCCTCTCTAGGAGGGGCTCTGGCAGTGCCACGGGGCAGCCCATACCCAGGCTGGTTGCACTAGCTGCAAGTTTCAATTTAAAAGAAACACTGGCTGCTCTGGTTTGTGTCTGCTGCTCCCTGCTAGCTGGGGGGCCTGGCTGCCCAACATGACCTGCAGGACTTATCAGTGCTTTGTGTCTGGGACTCCCGACAGCTCCACAAGGCTCTGCTTTTGTTCCTTCTTCTTCAGCAGCTGTCTGTTAGAAGTTGTGCTGCCAGTGGAAATTTGTCCCTTGGATTCATAGCACAGTCTATGACTGTGGACACATTTTTGTTCTAATTTTTTTTTAGATTCTAAACTTTAATATCCATTTTCTTTTTTAACCTTTAATTTTGAAGTGATTTGGGACTGCTAAAAAGAGCATGAAAATTATACAAAGGTTCCCACGTGTCCTGTAGCTAGTTCATGTCCCCTTTACTCTAACTGGATCATGTTACATTTCCTAAAAAATAATTGCAATCTCTCTCTCTCTCTCTCTCTCTCTCTCTCTCTCTCTCTCTCAGAGAGAGAGAGATTGAACTCAGGACCCTGCGCTTGCCAAGCAGGTGCTTATTCTGCTGAGCTATTTCCCTGCCTCAAGCTATCTTCCCAACCCGTAATCTCTTGATCAAGTCAGGAATTTAACATAGATACCACACAGCTCGTTTTCCACAGACCTGGACCATCTTGGCCAGTTGTATCTGTAATGCCCCATTTCTGGGCCACACCTTTGCCTGCTTGCTGCAATCACAGTTCCTGCTACTCTGGAATAGTTCCTTAGTCTCTCTCGTTTCTCATGACTGGGGCATTTTGGAAGTTGGAGAGAAGGGGGGCCGAGCATGTCATGGGAAAACCCTGAGTGTGGGCTTTTGTGACATTCCATCAAGCCTAAACTGGCCGGGATCCCACAGGGGCAGCCTATCCTGAGGTAGGGGACACTCATTACTTTCACTGTGTAGTTGAGTGAGAGTTGCCATCTTTAAGCTGTGGAATCTTGCAGGAGGTAACTTGGAGTCTTGGGAAAATCCTGTTTCTCATACACATTGTACATTTGAGGTAATTTGAAAGATATAGTCACGAGGAAGGGGGGCATCACTCATGGCTCCTCACTGGGAGGTGACCACTACTTCACCATGAAGGGCTCTTTTCCTGTGTCCTGTAGCCTCTGCTCCCTTTGGAAGATGGCTGCTAACCCCTGACACAAATGGGCAGGTTAATATGCCAAACTGCGGTCTCCCTACCTCCTCACTGAAGTGAGACTCTTTCTTTGTTTTTGCTTTTTTGTTCCTATCCTCCTGGTCTGGAGAGAAGTGTGATTCCTGTGGATGCTTTAGTTCTAGTACAGGGTGGAGGAAGAAACTGGAAGCAGGTGAAGCCTTTTAGCTCTTCCAGAATTTTGTGCCTTGGGACCTCCCTCTGGGCAAGACTCAAGAGGTCTGGATGAAAAAAATCATTGCACTGATGAGCTGATTAAAGACAAAGCAAAAGACAGTGGGGCAGATAGACCCAGAGCCCAGGCCTGGCATGTGAGTGAGATGACCCCGGGCCTGCCAGATCCTGAATAGACCCAGAGCACAGGACAGGCATGTGAATGAGACCTCCTGGGGCCCACTGGATCCTCAT
>NW_004524760.1:3527608-3528151 GCF_000260255.1 Octodon degus | reverse complement strand
TTTCCTATATGCTACTTCTGGAGGTATTAAAATATTTCAAGTTTGTATTAAAAACAAAGACAGTGGGGCATGGGTAATGGGACATGGCATGGGCTTGCCACTGCCATGGGCTCCATAGGTGGGAAGGACACCAGTTCCATGTAGCTTCATCTGTCGGGGGTAGGGCTGATAGAACAGGTAGTCCAGGAAAGAGTGACCCTAAAGAGAATGAGACACGTGAAGGCATGGCTAGTACTGTGAGTATATTAGGTTGCAAGTGACAGCAGTCCAACAAAATGTGAAGCAAAGAAAAAGAGCAAGAACTGCACTCGCATTTATGACAGAGTGGTCCAGAGAATTGCCTAGTTAAGATTTAACCCAGAAAATTAGATGACATCCAAAGGAATCCTCTCTTTCTCCAAATCTTTCATTTTATTATTTCTTTCCCTTTTTCTTTTTTTTCAAAAACTACTTAGGATGCTGGGGACTGAATTCAGGACCTCATGCTTGCTAAACACTTCCTAAATTCTCCCACTCTCTTCTCTGGCTTCTTTCAAGGAGTGT
>NW_004524760.1:3518442-3526013 GCF_000260255.1 Octodon degus | reverse complement strand
CACTCAATGCCACCTTTCTCTCTGTGTGTGTTTTGCTTTCTGCTCATCACATCTCTCCCTGTCTTTAGATTATTTGTGGATATTTGTCAGGGATTGGAACAAGGAAGCATTCTTCCAAGAGCATCTGCGTTTCCCCCTGCCACTGAGGCCACCCTTCGTCTGGAATATTTTAGCTCAGCTCACAACTCAAGGCTGTGTGTATTTGGCTGCAAACACGGGTCAGGGCTGCTTTGCAGATTCAGCTCACCCTGAATGGTTTTCCTTTCCCCTGCTCTGCTCAGAGCTGGAGCAGCTTTTCTTTGCAGTCTCCTGGGAGGGGAGGGGAGGCAACCTAATGGGTCACAGTTTTCTATCGGATTTCCCACCTTGGGTGGTCCCTGATCATCATTTTCTCCCTGACGATCCCACTCCCAGAGGCTGTAAAAGTTGGGGTGCCAGTGTGACAAGTTCAGCAGATGCCTGAGAGCTAAAGGACTTCAAATCACAACACATTTCCTAGTTTCTGGCTTCATTTGGGCTTGGACTGATAATTATCAGGGTTTTTTTTTTTTATGCTTTTAACAGGTTAAAAAAAATTATGTTTTTCCCCTAGCACCTTAGATGTCTTTCCTGGAAGGTAGTTTGACTTAGCAAGCCATAGCAGTGGGAGTCGCAGCAACTCCACTTGAGGCTTTCGTGCTGGTGACCTTCTGTCCCAGGGCCACTAATGCTATAGCCATTTAGGCATTAGCGAGGGGTGTGGCCCTAAGCGGGTTTTGCTGTCCACCCTTTGCCTTTGGCTGCCTCTTGTGGTGACCGCTGAGCTGGCAAGCCTCTGTCGAACAGGTAGGGTGAGGTATGGGCTGGTGAAGTGGCAGGAAACAGCTTTCTGTGGCTTCCACTCCCTACTCAAGTCATTTCCCATGAGAGCAGAGTGACTTCTACTCTAGGGATTTCAGACAAAGAAAGACAATGGTTTTTGTTGTTGTTGGGCACCAAAAAGACCCTAAACCAAGGACTGTACATTGCAAAGTTTTAGACAAAGATTCTGCAAGGCACTTTTCCTTCAACATAGCTTGAAACCAAACTTGGAGAACTTGCTCAGGCTCCTCTACCAAAAGCAGGATTTCATTTATTGTTACTGTCATTTGCCTGCCACAGGTACTGCTGAGGCCACTGAGCCATGAGAGGCCCTTCATATCCTCGATGTGTATTGCGAGGGTGTGGACTCAGCAGTTATAGATAACAGACAGCTCTGTCCACCTGACTTCTCACCGTGGTTCCTGATTAGACAAAGCCTCCATGTTTAGGAATTTAGAAAGGCTCTGCTACTACCTGACTGATGCATGAACCGGTTCTTTCACTCTCTGTAGACTGTTTTCCCACCTCTCATGTCACTCCAGGCAGCTGGGGTGGTGGAGGACAGGGGCTTCCAGCACCACCCTGACCCATGTCACTTCCATTGCTGTGTTAGGCTCCACATTTTCAGTTCAGTTACATTTTTTTAGGGAAGGGTCTACAGGGTGTTCAGGGTCTCACTACAAGATCAGACTCCTAGTGATCTGCCTGTTTACAGTCTCCCAAGAGCTGGGATTACAGGCGCAGGCCACCATGCCCAGTCTCAATTGCCATCTCAGTGCGCCCCAGGGGCGGGGCTGGCATGGCAGGCCCTGGGATCGAGCCTCCAGCCCCCGCACCTGCTTGCAGGCACTTTAATCTGCTCAGTTATTTGGCTGGCCCTTTTTTTTTTTTTTCAGTTACATTTTAAGACCCAGCTCAGCCTTGCATTTTGTAAATCTTTGTAGTGTATTGGGTGTGTGTCTTTTTCCTTCTTCAAAACATGGGAGACTTGACAGTCCAGTTGTTCAAAGCGTAATTTAAACTTCAGGAAAAAATCACAGACAATAAGAGGACAATAAGACATTACATTTGTCATCCCAGAAGATTAATCCCCATATATACCAAAACCTGTGGTGTTCAATTCTTTTATATAAAATGCTATCGTATTTCTATATAATCTGCACGCATACTCTTACATACTTTAAATCATCTCTGGATTATTTATAATAACAAATGCAATGTAAATAGTTGTTTTACTATTTTTTTTTAAAGAATAATGACCCAAGCAAAGTCTGTGCATGTTCAGTACACGTGCAGCCACCACAGGGCTGCTGAAAGGTTAACAAGTCTGGCTGGAAGCAGAGGTCTGTGAAGTTCTGGGAGCCGCAGCAGGCTGCGGCCACATATCATGACATTCACGTGGATTCCAAGCTGTACCTGGTGGGGAGCAAAGTTAAGCTTTGGGTTTGGGAATTTTCTATATATTTTTTAAGTGCTAGGGACCAAATGGATTTTTTTTCTTTCAAATATGCTTGATCCACGTTGACTGTATCCATGGATACGGAACCTGCCAGCATTGAGGGTTGACAAGAATGTTTTACAATTTGCATGGCATTTAGATATTAACTCAGAGGATTCTCACTTTTTTTTTTTTTTTAAGAACCGGGGATTGAACTCAGGCCCTTGCACTTGCCAGGGAAGCGCTTATTCCACTGAGCCATCTCCCAGGCCCCCAGTGGATTCTCATTAGTCTGAGCTGTAGACAGGGTATTTCTTCATTTGACAATGAAGGAGGCAGAAAAACCAGAGAGCTCTGGAAAGACCAAAGATTGCCGTAAAAGCCCTAATGTTGACCTATAACCCAAGCCTCACCTCTTTCTTCAAGTCTCTGCTTGTGTTTCAGTGGGAGAGCCATCCTAAGTTAGCCTGGTGGTCCAGTGTCTTCCCTTTGAAAACATATCAAGGGGTTTTTTTGGTCATGGGGTATAGTAGTTTTCTTTTGGTATATTAACTAGGAAAGCCCAATGACCCTTCCACACTAGTCCCATGGAACCCACTTTCTTATGTCTGAGATGGTACCGTTGAGGGTGTGGTCTGTGGAAAACTGAGTCGGCTTCATGAGAATGTGCAGCATGTGGGCAACCATTATTCTCTCTAGTAGATTCTGTCATGATGCCCATTTATTTCTGGATATAACATCGAGTTTGGATTGATTTCTAGAAAACTTGGAGTGCAATTTTAGGTGTATTGATCATGGGGAACTCAGTATGAGATATTTGTGTTCTTGTATTATCTCCTTCTTGGTTCCAGTATACATCTGTACTCTGGCTTTTCTCTTTTCTGTCCCACACTCTTGTAATATTTGTCATATTGCTGTATTTATGCACCTTAGTACAATACCTAAAATACCTATATGTTTCCAACTAACAAGTAAGGGAATGCATGAATGCTTAAATAAATAGGGTTAGAATATATGTGGGAAGTATAGATGGAAAAAGAATTTGAGAATAAAAATTTTGTTATGGACTGAATTAGTCACGGAATGATTCATAGAGATAGTGGGATTGGGGGTCAGATCAATAAAAGGTAAGTATGGAGGGAGTACGAAATGAGACAGCAAGGGACACAGGAGAATGAAGTTGGGAACAAGTGTGACATTTATTGGAGTGAATGAATAGTGGGTGACATTGGCAGGTAAGTGGGGCCAGCTGATGGAAAGAAACCATGGAGGGGAATTGGATTTGAAATTAAAACACAAAAAGAACTCTCTGTAGCCATGGTGGATTGACTACATGTGTCGATCTCTAGTTCTCCAGAAAACTGAGTGAGGTGGCAATAAAGGAAATGCAAAGGTACAACTCACTGTGTCAGCACAAAATAGAGTTCAGGAACACTGTAATAGGTGGGAGCAGCCAGGGAAGTAGTAGTAGAGCAGGTCCAAATGCTAGCAGAAGGGAGCCAGGAGAGAGCTTACTTGTACCCAGAATCTGTCAGGTCTGCCACAGAAGGTAGAACCAAAACCAAGGATTGGTGAAGGTCTGAATGTAGTTGCCTGTGCATCCTGGCATCTAGCACCTGCTCCTTTATGGAGGCTGAGGGCTGTTGTTTATAGGAAAATGGAGCCACCTCTGCTCTGGACTAGGGGACACCAGGCAGCACAATGCAGAACAGGATAAAATTAAGCATTGCTGTGAACATCTTCTTAGGCAATGGTGGAGTATCAGCTTTCTTCACTTTCTTTGCTCTCAGAATATGAGGAGGTAGACATGCACTTGTGGCCTCACCCATGACCTCCTGCTAACACTAGACTGAAGGATTCTTTTCTTGGGAATCTAAATAGCCCAAAGGAAAAAAAAATTCCTGACACTGGCATTGAAGTAGTCTCCAGCAGGAAGGTTGATGTATCATCTAATGACACTAAGGGGAACTCCACTGGCTGTGAGGCTGGGGCACACACAAAGCTTTCAATCAGACATTTAGCACTTCAGTATTAAAGATGGGCGAATAGCTCTGAATTGCTAGACTTTAGAGGGCACCAGAGACATGCCAGACAGAATAAAAGGACCATACAGCAAAGAGAAAACTCACAGAAGACATAGAAACAGTAAACAAAAACTCCAAAAGCTAAGGTAACTAACATATACATACATCATGAACAAGATCATTAAATAAGAATCAACAGGGCCGGGGAGATGGCTCAGTGGAATAAGCGCTTCCCTGGCAAGCGCAAGGGCCTGAGTTCAATCCCCAGTTCTGCCAAAAAAAAAAGAATCAACAAGACAGAAGAGTTTTTTGAAACTTAAAGAAAACAAGCAAAATAAAATATCAACAGAACATTCACAATAGAAAATAAAGAAAATGTCCCGAAGGAAAGGAGAAAAAAAAAAGGCTAAGATGAGGAGGAATAAAATATAAGGCAGAGGATCAATCACAATTATCTAAAAGTGAAGAATCCAAAAATGGAACCAGAGAAAGGAGGGGTAACAAAAATATACCTCACCAGAATTTATGGATGAATTTCTAGATATAGTATGAATTTCTAGATATACCACCCAATATAGTAGCCACTAAATTAAAATTTAAATTACTTAAAAATTAAAATGTCACTTCCTTTGTCACATTGGCCACATTTGCCACATGAAGTGCGGGGCTAGTGAGTTTGTCCATCGGACAACGCAGATATAAAGCATTCTGCCATTCTAGAACATTCCATGTATAGGGCCTCTCTAGATCAAAAAGCAATTAATGTCCCCTATAATGACTGGAAACATACCCAGTGTAATATATTTGACCAAATTTCATAATACCGAGGATAAAGATTTCTATGGGTTGAATGTGTCATCCCAAAGACAATGTGTTGGAAACCTAAACCCTAAAGTCACACGGTGTTTGGATGTGGGCCTGGTGAGAAATGATTAAGGTTAAGTGAGTTCACACAGGCAAGGTCCCTGTGATGGCACGGATGGCTGGCACTCTGTCTATATCTACATGGTAATACGACATCTCCGTCATTCTTGCATGCAGTGAGAAGTCCCCACCAGTTACCAGTGCCACACTCTGTGACTTCCCAGCAGCCAGAATCATGAACAAAACAAACTTCTATTCTCTTTCAAATTGCCTCAAAGAAACAAAGCCAAGTGACTGGGTGCCCATAGATACACTCAGTGGCTAGTACTGCTGCCTGCTAGGAGTGCTGAGCTGTGAGCTGAACACTAAATCAGATGCTGGCTTCCTTGGGTCACTTTCAGATGAAAAGAGCCTGTTTTGGGTAGCTGATGACAAGGAAGGAAGTGCAAGATTCAGTTTTAAGAGCCACTATGGGCATCTCAGGGGAAAGCTTACTAGAAAGACATTGAGTCCTCAGCAGCTACATTGGAAAAGTCCTGGGAACAAAAGAGGACCCCTCCCAGCCACCCAGGCAAACCTCTGTTCCCAGCAAGGGCTCTAGGATCTGGTCAGGACTTCTCACAATGAGTTTAGAATAGCTTCAAAGAAACAGAATTCTTTTTTCTTCATTAACCAAAAGGTGCTGGGTTGAAGTTTGATTTTTATCAATCCATTTCTAGAGTGATTAGGGCAAATACTAAAGTGGAAGTGTTAGAGATACAGCTGGGTAAGAAGAGAGAGCACACACATGTGCAAACCCGAGGAGGCTTTGAGTAACCCAGGAATGTGTTCTACCCCCCGACCCCAGGCCCTCAGCCTTGATCTCTAACTCCTCATAATGCACCATCATTGTTGGGGAAAATTGGGGACTTTTCTGGGACTCTCGATTTTATTGATTTCTGTCCCAAACAAAATGCCTCTTAAGCAAGCTTCACATCATCCCAAGCCTGTACTGTTTTTAGTTGTGAAAGCCTAATGTGGTCATTGTCTTAGTTACTTTTCTCTTATTTTTATTTTTATTAATTTTTTTTTTTTTTTTGGCAGAACTGGGGATTGAACTCAGGCCCTTGAACTTGCCAGGGAAGCGCTTATTCCACTGAGCCATCTCCCCAGCCCCTAAGATAGTTTTATTTATTTATTTATGGACTTTTTTTTGGACTTTTCTCTTATTGCTGAGATGCAATGCCTGACATCCACAGCTAAAGGAGAAAAGGTTTATTTAGCTCACAGCTCATAGAGGTTTCAATCCATAATCCTCGGCTCTAAGGCAGGATGACATCACAGTCTTAGGAGGAACAGTTTATGGTGGACACAAGGTAGCAAAAGCAACTAGGGACCTTAACAGTGTCTTTCTGACCCATTTACCTTATCCAGGCTCCTCAGGGCAGGTAGCACTCACCCTCTTAATCTTAGTGCTCTTGAGCCTGGCTTTGCACCATGAATCGGTCCCAGCACCACCCACACTAGATCCAGCCCCCTCTGAAAAAGTCCCATCTGTGTCCACATGAGGCTTTGGAAGACATCTAGACACAAGTCAGAACATTAATAAAATTTAATTAAATGTTATCTGGCTTTTACTCTGAATTTGTTGCTGCAAAGATATTTCCCGAGATACTCATAGAAACTTCTGAAGCCATGTAGGGTATGTGAAGATGACAGGGTGGTGATAAAGGATGGGGAGCCTATCAGTCAGGAGAAGCTGGGTTTCACTGAAAACAAACAAACAAACGAACAAATAATCTGACTCCAAATCTCAATAGTTTAAAAACAAAGGCTCATGGCTTTCTGAATGTCATTTAAAAATTCAGTGACTACTCCTGCCTAGTACTATCCATTGGAAAAGCAGGCTCTTAAAAAGATATATACAGTTGTTGATTGATTGATTGAGACAGGGTCTTACTACATACTTCAGGCTGGTCTTGAACTCAGTATGTAACTCAGGCTGGCCTGGAACTTGTGGCAATAGTCCTGCCTCAGCCTTCTGAGTGCTGGGATTACAGGGGGAGACACCAGGCCTGGATTGGCTCTTGGAAACATAGTATCCACCTTGTATACTAGATCTAGCACCATGTGACTTTTGGCTCTTTCCTGAAGTCACAGTGACCATTTGAATCAATTCAGGACATGGAGGCAGCCATGATAATGCAACTAGAGGTACAAACAGGAGCCACACTGCTTCAGAAAGTGGCAAGAGGGCTGTGAGATAGCTCAGCGGTCTAAAGCGCCTCCTTAGGCAAGCTTAGGGAACTGCAGGGACTACAGTTTGATCCCCAGCACCACATGCAGTGCCAACCTCACCCTCAGGGCAGGCGGAGCCAGCCACACACACACACAAAATAAATAATTAAGAAGAAGAAGAAGAAGAA
>NW_004524760.1:3512938-3518342 GCF_000260255.1 Octodon degus | reverse complement strand
AAGAAGAAGAAGAAGAAGAAGAAGAAGAAGAAGAAGAAGAAGAAGAAGAAGAAGAAGAAGAAGAAGAAGAAGAAGAAAGTGGCAAGAAGGTTGGGCTTGATGTGTTCCAAGTGAGGGGGTGTATATTGAGGGTTATTAATGGCAACGTGTCTTTTATTGTAATGAATATTTTTTATTTAAACACACACTGCAAATCCTGATCACACCTCATGTGTATCCACAAAAGTTTTCAGGAAGAAGCCTGAAGCTCATTATTCTGTTGCAGGAGGCTCCCTGACAGCCTGGCAACACTGTTCTTCACAGGACCCTACAGGGCTGGGGCATGTGAGCAACATCTTCTCCCAGGCTTGCCCTTGTCTTTGAAGTACAGCCACAAACAAAAGTCCCCGCTCAGGCCTGGGCCTGCCTGGCTCTGCCCAGCCACACTCTCCTGGGGGCCCTGGAGACCCCCGTCCCCCATGTCCCCTGGGTGGCCCAGCCCTTTGGAGGCATCTCCCGGGTGGGGGGCTGCATCCCATCTGGATCCCAGAGCCCAGCCACCTTGGCTGACGCTGCCCAGAGTGTCAATCAAACTAAAGAATATTCTTTTAATTCCGAGTAACCACGTAGGGCTGGCGCGGCTCCCTTCGCCTGACAGATGGCGAACACATGCCGGGGACGGCCCTGCTCTGGACATCAATCTCTCTCCGCTGCTTTCAGCAGGTCCTTCCTGTGCGGCTCCCTTCTAGCCTGGCTCATGATCCTTGTGCAGAGTCTCGCTGCGGCTGGGGGTGGGCAGAGGGTTTTCAGAGCAGGGGCAGGAAATCCGGGTGCTGATATCAGATGCTGTTAGATAGATGAGCAGCTTTTGCCCTGAACGGAGCTGGCGGGCTTCCTGCTGATGAGTCCCGTCTCGGCTCCTGTGTGGGCAGGGTGCTCCCACAACTGGGAACCATTTGGGGTTTGTACGTTGCACCCTTCCCGTTATTATGAGGATTTTCCTATACTTCAGATTTCAAAACCAATCTTTTAAAGCACGTCCCGAAGAAGCTTAAAGTATGTTGGAAAAGACAGAGTGTAAGAGCTCTCAATGGTTAGTAGGAGAGAGGGGATTCCGGAAGCCCCTTCTGCATGGGGAGGGGGGAGGAGATAAGCAGTGAGCTTAGCTTCAGTGAGGACACATGGCTACGTCCTGAGTGTCGGGGCTGCCCTGACCTCCCTGCTCCGCTGCCATGATTTGAAGCCTATCCATAGGCCAAGCCACTCCAGATTTCTATTCCTCACCTGCGTCTCTCCCCAGAGCTCCAGACCCATCCACACACAGCCAGTTGTCTTCTGGCTGTCTCATTTGAACATCTCAAACTTTCAACATCTGAAACCAAACTCTGAAATGTGCTTCTCTAACAGTCTTTAGCATCTCAGTCCAAGTGGCCACTATCTTCCAATTGCCCCAGACAAGGACCTCAACCTACCTTACAGCTCACCCATCCGATCCACCAGTAAATTCTTTCTAATCTTCCTGTCACATAAATCTGTTTTTTTCTCTTCGCTTCCAATGGTACAGACTCACTGCAAACCTCTATTGTGGCATCCCTAGACTGTCTTCTCTTCCAGTCTCATCTTATCCCATGTCCCAAGCCATTCTCCATGCAGCAGTCCCTGGGACAACTTATAAGGAGAAATCCTTATTTTGGCTTGTGACTTCAGAGTTCTTAGTTCATGGTTGCTTGACTCTATGACATTGGGCCTGTGATGAGGAAGTGTGTCTTGATGAAAGAGTGCCCTGGAGTTGTCACTCACCTCATAGCAGATGGGAAGCAAGGAGGTGAAGAAGCCAGGTCCCCCATACACCCTTTTAAAGCTGCACTCTCAGTGAATGACCCAACTTCCTTCCATTAGGTCCTGCCTCCCAGAATTTCTGCTGTCTCCCAACAGTACCACAGGTTGGCCACTATGTTCTTATACACAGGCATAGCCCTGATATATTGCTCTCCCACGCTGGCCCCGAGGCTCTCTTTCTGTACAACCCTTGTCACTTGAGGTATGATTGCCTCCAAGCTTCTCAGCCTCAGGGACTTTGCTTATGTTTTTCACTGCCCAGAATGCACTTGCTCAGCTCTCTACTTGACTTTCTTTGGTCATGTCAGTCTCAGCTATAAAGTCTGTGGCTTGCAGGAGGTGTGATGGTGACTCTGCAGAACTTTGTGTTGGGTGTGGACTGCCATTAGGTGCCAGTGCTGGAATGCAGACATACTCAGGACAAGTAGACCAGTTGGAAAGGTGATGCAATATACCAGGTGAACATTTGGAAAGAACTATAACTGGAGGAGTGGCCAGAGGGCAGCAGAGGAACAGGGGACCAGTGTAGGTAAGTGGTGGAAATTGGCCCGTCTGGCATTGTCATCTGAGAACCTGTGTCTGAGGCTGGGGAAAAGTGTTGTAACAATTTGTGCATATGCGTGTGTGAAGCTCCTGACTGGGTTGGGAAGGCTCTGCCCCAGGGGTGGCATTTGTAGTTTAGATGGTTCCGTAGGATCATCTTACATCTTATGTTTGTGGTCCCTACTGGTGGGGCTGCCTTCTTTGCCTAATTGCCATTGCTTAAGTTAAGCAACTGTGGTGTCCTGCACATGTGCTTAGAGAAAAAGAATCTTCAAGAACAGAAAGTGGCCAAGTTCCTCCAGAAATGGAGCTGCAAGATTCCCCACTGTGGGAGCGCCAGGCAGCTCAGAGAGCCTCGTTGGGAACATCCTGAAGCCATCTGTCCCACATCACAGCCAAATGAAAAACCTTCCAGAGAACGGTGTGAAATACTGCTTACCAAAAATAGTAATGGGGTGAGGAGGAAGAGTGGGCCAGCCCTCCATATGCTTCTTTACACAATGTGAGAATCTTTGGATAAGATGTCTGTTTCTATTCTGTGCACTGACAATGAATTCTGTAATGCTTTTCCTCATGGTAATGGTTTGTCTGCACTGCCTTTTGTTTATGGGCTGGAGGACAATAGCTACCTCAGGTTAATATGGAGGTACACGTTTTACTGGTTGCTTCCATAGCTTAAATTGCTCTACTGAGGTTTCACTACTTTACAATTCTTCATTCACTATTGGACATGCAAAGCTGTGTTTACTGGAGAGAGGAAAAGAAATGCTAATTCAAGAAGATTGAGCCTTCTAGGAAGGCTCATTGGGATTGTGGTGTACTTAAAGGGTTATAGAAATGCCGGCTGTAAGGCATTTTAGTGTTTGTGATGCTTGAGACATGAAGCAACCCCACTTAATTAAAAAATGGGACACAGTGGTATTTTGCTCCCCTGAATTTTTTTGGCACATAATGATTTACTGAGCAAATTCACATTTGAGTGGATCGCTTTAGTTCATAGAATACATCTCCAAGTGGAGATTTAACCTTAGGAGGATCAGAGGGAAGGAAGATGAAATTGATCCATTTGTGGAATTGTACCTTCTCAGGTCATGGTTTGAGATTTGAAGTAATATGGAATTTGGACATGAAATTTGCATGAGGGTTAAGGTTAGGGTTAGGATTAAAATTCCCCTGCCCATGTTTATTCTTGTACAAAGCTCAGAAGATATCTTTGGGTATTTTTTAGGGGCTTAAAATACTTATTTATTTTTCTTCTTGTTTCATCTATTAATAGGTAATATGCACACTATTTGAAAGATACATAATATTTAAAAGAAGACCAATGAGCAGGAAGCTATTTTTCTGCTCCTGCTCCCAATAAGCATTCATTATCAATTGTATTGGTCTCCTATCAGGTTCAGTGTACACACACAAACAGATGCGTTCATCTTAAAATACACACAGTAGGGCCCAGACGATAGCTCAGCGGTCTAAGTGCCTATGTATGCAAGAGCAAGGACCCAGATTCTTGATCGCTAGTACCACATGCTGTGCTGGCCCTGCTCTGGGTGGGCCAAGCTGGCTGCCAAGACTGGGCATGGTGGCGAACACCTGTATTCCAAGTGCTGGGGAGGCTGAAAAAGGAGGATCACTATGAGTTCTGCAATGAGAGCCTGCACCAAATACATTCTTAAAAAAGTACACACAGTAATGTGTTCTACCCATTATTCTGTAACTTCTATTGTTTACTGAAACCTATGTCAAAGACATTGAACAACTAAGTAGATGTCTTGGTTTTGGTATGGTTTGTCAGCACCAAATGCAGGTTGGAATTTGTTCATCAATGTAGCTGTAATGAGAGGTGGATCCTTTTAAAGGGGATTAGAATGTGGTGGCCACACCTGCAATTCTAGTTCTCTGGGAGGCCAAAGAAGGAGAAGAACAATTTCAAGACCGGTGTGGGCAACTTAGTAACTTGACCAAACTCTGCTTCAAAATAAAAAATTAAGAGAGCTGGGAAAGTGGCTAAGTGTGAGGGCCCTGGGTTAATTCCCTGGTACCAGAAAGACAAAAAAAAAAAAAAAAAAAAAAAAAAAAAAAGACTAGGCCTTGAAGGAGTGGAAGAATGTTAAATTTTTTCCTAAGACTTAGACTGATTTTCAAGTGAATGGATTTGTTCTCATGAGTGTAGGTTAGATCTTGTCAGAGCAGACCATTATAAAATGAATTCACCTGTCTCTTCCTCTTGTTTCCTCTTCCATAGGCACCCTCTCAAAGCCAAGAAGATAATAGCACCTTCCCAGGTTCCAGAACCATAAGCCCAAATAAATAATTTTTGAAAATATTTAGAAATAATTTTTCCAGTCTTGGGTACTTTGTTACTGTAAGAGAAAATGAACTGAGACAGTAACTAAGGAAGTTCTAGGAAGCCTAACTAGGAAGTTTTCATCTGTAAACTACAGTTGTTGTAGTCACTAGTGTGAGTTTGATTTGTTCTTCCTGTTCCATATTCCAACTGGTGAAGGAAAAGAATAGTTGCACATTACCCTCAGTTTCCCTTGAGCATTTCTCTCCAGTTCCTTGTGTTGTTAGCCTCCACTTCCCACTTTTGTATTTCCTTTTTTGACTCTCATGACTGCTTGCCCCCTGTTCTCCCTTGCATGCCTAACTATTTCAACAAGCCCTCACAAGAGCTATTTTTTGCTCCTTCTAGCACATTTTCATGGGGGGGGGGGATTGTTTTCTTTAAAGAATTAGTCTGGCTTTGTGTGAGGCAGGCTCTTCATGTCAGCGATTGGCACAGATGCTGTTTTTGGCATCAGGTTTTTGGTAAACTATGAGGAGAGGAAGGTTCTGCTTGGAGGCCATGTCATTTCTGGTGTGCAGGAGCATTGTTGCCTATCCATCCAGCTTACGTGCCAGGTGTTACAGAAGGTGTTCACAGTGACTCATCCAATACGTTAGAAAGGGGATCATCAATTAAGCAAAGTCAGGATTCTTCATTGTCTTGCCCTTCTATGACAACAATAAGCAGTTGTCTGGGGAGGGAGGGAGGGAGAGA